>NC_137624.1:27822684-27832684 GCF_963280865.1 Gymnoscopelus braueri
TGTCTTCTCTGACTATTTGGAGTTTCTTCCTGGAGGCTGAAACCTTGAGGGTCAAACGTGCCAATAGAGAAACAGCGCTTTAGTGACATCACAAAGCCATACCCTCCCCCTCATTATCAAAACACAACAGGTGTGGGCATGAGGAGGAGGAGGGACTAGGCCAGGTGGGTGGTGCTAAGGTGGTGGAGGAGGTGCTAAGGTGAGAACCAGGTATACTTAATGAACTGGAGGCGTGTCCACATAAAAACATAATTTTAACCATTTCTGTACACTTTTTTTTTGTTGAAAAAAATCCTTACATAATAATAATACCTTGTGATCAGGTTTTAGGGTTGAAAAATATCATGGCACCCCATCTTTAAAATACGGAGATAAGAGGTGTCTGCCCGACAGTATATATGCAATGTGGCCCTCTGGAGTGAGTGTGGAAATATAGAGGCCCTCTCCGTCATCAAAGTTGCCCACCCCTGCTGTAGGGCATTCATTTACCAAAAAAAAAAAAGCATGCAAAGTTGAAATGTGGAGATACAAGGTTTCTGCCTCACAGCAATGATTTAATGCTTTCTCTTTTTGTATTTGGGCAGAACTTCCCCTTTAACAATAATAATAAATAATGTATCTCTGCAGAATCACAACACGATTAGTGATGAAATTGACTAAGACGTGTAGGTTAAAGGTGAATTTGTGCTTCGTTGCACACCCCTTTCAAAAGTGTGTTGTCGGACAATATTTCTCTTGCAAAGATCAATTATGCATTATTACCGTTAAAGGGGCGGTTCAGCCAAAATGGAGAGAGACATATAAGACATAGAGATTCCTGTCATGCCCGTGACCCCAATACAACGGAGCTCAAAGCCATGTGGTTTGTACGTGCAGCTGCATGGTTGGCGGTCTCACTTGTGTATTGTTCAAAATGAACGTGTGCTAGTAGGCATGTTTTCAGCTGATAGATTGATTGATTGATTTCATTTGGTGATAGCCAGTGGTGAAAAAAGTACTCCAATTTTTTTTACCAAAGTAAAAGTAGCAATACTGCAATGCAGAAATTACTCTGTTACAAGTAAAAGTCCGTTAATCGAAATTTACTTGAGTAAAAGTGCAAATGTATTGGTATCAAAATGTACTTAAAGTACCAAAAGTAGAAAGTTCTCATTATGCAGAATGTCCCGTTTCAGTTTTCAAATGTATAAAATGCATAATAAATAAATCTTTTGGAAATAGCAGATCTACAAGCTCACAATGCGTCGCGATGCGACGCATTGTGAGCTTATAGATCAGCTATAATTTTCAAATGGCCAAAATGTATATATGGCTGAAGTGGTTAATGTATGTTTTGTAATAATAATCAAAATCTACAAAGTAACTAAAGTTTTCAAATAATTGAGTAAAAGTACAATATTTGCCTCTGAGATGTAGTGGAGTAGAAGTAAAAGTACTGAAAATCGGAAATACTCCAGTAAAGTAAAAAAAATACCTCAAAATGTGTACAGTACCTGAGTAAATGTACTTAGTTCCTTTACGCCACTGGTGATAGCACAAAAGAAGAGCACAATAGCACTTCACGACATACGGTCACACGTCACAGTTGTATCATCATCGCCGAGGTTAAAAACACAATAAAGACCCCAAAGCTTATTTCCATTGTGGTCCCAAAATATGCCATTTTTGTGACAGTTGACAATTTTGCGCGATGAAATATAACAACAAACAGAAAACCGCTGAACCGTACCGTAGCGTACACACATCAATAAATCTATGACATGTGTTGTTTAGATTCCCAGACTCCAGCTGTGGTTACTGGTTACTAGCGGTTAGCGCTGCCTACTTCCATATCGTGGCTGTCTGTCAGGCAGAAACCTCGTATCTCCCATGTTTTTATGTTTTTTTTTTTCATAAATTATTGCCCTTCTTTAATCTTCTTTAAGTACTGAAAATAGCCGATATACAAGCAGCTAGATCTGCTATTTGTACTGCTTTAAATCGTTTTTAAAATAATAATTATTATGAAAAAGGAACGGCTTTGGATTTACAAGGTTTCCACCCGACCGCAAGGATATATTGTACAGTAAAAACGCCGCTGAGGGCAGGGCAGTGGGCAGGAGCCTCTAACCTGGTGTGTGTGTGTGTGTGTGTGTGTGTGTGTGTGTGTGTGTGTGTGTGTGTGTGTGTGTGTGTGTGTGTGTGTGTGTGGGTGTGTGTGTGTGTGTGTGTGTGTGTGTGTGTGCGCGCGTATGTGTGTTTTACTGGTGAGAGGAGGTTATCTTAGGTGACATGTTATTTGAGGACATGGAGTACATGTGAAGTATGGGAGTGGTGTTGCTGTCACAGTCCTGTGCTGCACACGCACACAGTAGCTCTGCTACTGACTGACTGACTGACTGACTGGCTGACTGACTGACTGGGGAATTATTAAGTCACCAAGTGAAGTGGCTGTGTTTGTTTGTACACTACACCACTGGTTCTCAAAGTGGGGTCCTTGAGAGGTTTCCAGGGGGTCCCCAGCAAAATGAGGAAGAGTTTAAACACTTCCCCCCCATAAAATTACTTATTTCCTATCAATTACACAACCCATGAAGCCTTGAATTCATACTGTGAATGTAATACTGTACATCTTTTAAATATTTTCTCAGACGTTATGAGCTTTTTTTACAATAATAATCTCTCATGATGGGACCTCTTTCCCGTACGTCACACAGCGTTCTGTGGAGCAAACTATGGTTTTGATGTTAAAGACTATTTTGTTCCAATCACCAAAGTTTCCACGCAAGCGAATAAATTAAAGAATTCTGTCTGCTCCAATTCAGAAATATAGCTACTGTACAGTGTACAGGCTGAGCTCAGTCAGAGTGTGTGGTGCTCTACGCGCGCGCGTGTGTGTGCGTGTGCGCGTGCTTGTATTACTACCAAATGTCCCCACAAGTATAGTAGAATTTGAGAAATTAACATTGTGAGGACCATTTTCCTGGTCTTCACAAGAAAGATAAATAGTTTTATTGGTTGAATTAGAAAAGATATTCAGGTTAGCATTTAGAGGTTATGTTTAGGTGTTAGGGTTAGAGTTTTCCCTATTTCATTCTTTGTTTTGCGCCGAAACATTTCTGATATAAAGCTTGTAGATCTGCTATTTCTGGGCTATTTTGCAGATATTTTCAATACCATCCTAAAATGTGGATGTCCTCACAAGCATTGTAATACAAACAAACCTGTGTGTGTGTGAGTGTATGTGTGTGTGTGTGTGCGTGTGTGTGTGTGTGTGTGTGTGTGTGTGTGTGCGAGTGCACACGCGTTTAAGTGTGTGTGCGCGCGTGTGTGTGTGTGCGTTAGCAGCTACAGACACTGGAGCACTGAGGCTGAATGATGTGTCCTCTTTTTTTTTTTCTTTCCACTGGTCCTCTCCAGCAGACAGACATGATGGACTAGGTCTGATGTCACACATGCGTCACATGCTAGATTGCTCTTCTCGGAGAGAGGCTGGTACACAGGGGACTAACTAGCATGTTTATTCTCTTCTCTCCTTTGCTCTGTTGCTCCTTTTTTTTCTCCCCTCTCTCCCTCTTGTCTCTCTTCACGATGGTCCATTTCACCCGCTCCCCTCCCCGTGCTCCATTTTCATCATCATCCTCCTGATGTAGATCTCTCACTTTCCATGTTTCAAAAAATCTCTCTCTCTCTCTTGTTCCTTTTCAAATCGTTGCCGTCGGGCAGAAACCTCGTAACTCCATGTGTTTCGACTTTGTATGTTGTATGTCATTTAACGTCCTACTTCTTCATACTTCAGTGTCACACAAAATTAGCAAAAATAAACTACAAGTTCACAACGAGTCGCGATTGCGTCGCGTTGGTGTGAGCTTGTAGGTCTACTATTTTTTGCTACTTTAGATTTTTTTGTCTGTTGTATTAACCCATTAAGACCTGATGCGATTCTTTAAAATATTTTCTAAATCCTAACAGTTTTTTGAAAAACATTGAAAAATATTTTTTCAAGATTTTTCAAAAATAGCAGATCTACAAGCTCATAGCGCGGCACTCGGTGCCGCGCTATGAGCTTGTATATCTGCTATTTTTGAATAGCCAAAGAAATCTAAAGTGACACAGATGCGTTACAGGTCTTAATGGGTTAATATTGAACCAATGAAAAGTATTAACAAGAGCTTGTGACTAAATAATAACTACATTCGATCTATTGGAACACAGGTTCTTTTTTCATTTTCATTCTTTTCATTTCCTGAAAAGTAACAGTTTTGGACATACAAGGTTTCTTCCACCTGACATTGACAACATCTTCGTTGCCATTGCACTGCCAGGCCCGTTTCTCTTTTCTGTACTGAGTGACTTACGGGTAAAGACGCGAGGTCTGTCATGTGACAGTATAAATCCCCTCCCCCACCCCTTAGCCTTTGTTTTGCTGACTAATAAAGAATCTAGACCAACTGTCCTTTAAACTAGGTGACACAGTAACAAAATATAACAGCTTTTCTCTCTGGTGTTCGTGCTAAGCAGCTCCCCTTGGTGTGGCATAGTGTGTCAAATGGTGTGTCTTGTTCTCTTCCACATCGTGCCCTTCAAACGCTGCATCTGCACAGATGCAGCTGTCTCCCGGTGGTGAACAAAGTACTCAACCCAGTACCAGTACTGCTTTACTTGAGTCAAAGTATCGATACCCCCAGGTCAAATATGACTCAGCTACAAGTGAAAGTGCCTCAGGCAGATTTGTACTTGCTTTAAAGCACTGGAGTACATGCTTTTAAAAATAGTTAAGTATTCAAAATTACAAATTACAAAGTACATTTTCCGTTTAACATCAATGCGTTGCTGTATTAAAATTTTGACATTTTCCAGTAAGAAAATATATCAATAATAGTGAAAATAGCAGGTCTCACAAGGCGAAACGTTTTGAGCTTGTAGAGCGGCTATTGTCGTCATACTTTTTCCCTTCCTAGAAATGTAGTGGAGTCATAACAAAGTACATTGATAGTCTCAAGTAAATTACAGATGCTCATACAATGTACAGAAGTACATTACTCAAGTAAATGTTCTTCGTTACTGCACTGGCTACCAGCTCCCCTTGGTGTGGCATAGTGGGTCAAATTCTGTCTCGTTCTCTTCCACATTATGCCCTCCAATGTGTATGCATGTGTGCACACACACCATGCGCACACACACCATGCGCACACGCAAACAATCATGCAAACAAACACAACTCGTTTCCATTAAGTCAACCACGCATCCGTATACAAAGGCATGCATGCACTTGGTTTTATGGTCATGTACAAACAAAGGCCCATTAATCTTTCAGCGTCACTGTTTCTCATGTACAGTACAGTGGGGAAAAAAAACACACGAGGTACACACCGGACCAGAGCACCTCAGAGACATACTGTACGGTAGTGCATAATACGGTGCTGTTCTTCTGTTAAATCAATAAACAAATTGAACTTAATAGGCAACATGGTGTGAGAGTCGGTGACACTTCCAAAGACACCGAGTGGCCTCTGCTGCCTGTCACCAGACCAAGGTCTCACCAAGAAGTTTGGAAATGAAGGCTTAAAGGGATAGTGCACCCCCAAAATGACTTTTTTCTATCTATTAGTCACCCCACTTGAATTCATGGATATTTGTTTGTTTTTGTCGCATTCCCAAGCCAATAATTTGATCACCAGCGGACCGGTAGGCAGCGGTTCCGGTAGGAGACACAAAGGAGACGCTTTACTACTATGTTGTAGTACATACAGTAATATAGAGTAAAAACAACAACACGATATACAGTATATAGCAGTGGTTCCAATCCAAAGTCTTTAGGCTGGTACTCAGGGGTCATCAATATGTCCGTACTCTGTACACAGACAAATGGGTCCGTGGCATATTTTAGATTAGTTTTTTACACACCATTATAGTTCTTATTTTGATCATAAGACCCAGTTACTGAATGTCAGTCTCCAGGTTTTCTTCTGAATATGTATGACACTGAGTTACTATGACACTATGTATGGCACATAGGGAGTCCATAGGGAGTAGTGGTTCTCAAACGTTTTATTTTCAAGGACCCCCATAACTTTGAGAGTGTACAAATGGAACCAAATGGACCCGTAGGGTTCATTTGGTTCCATTTGTACACTCTCAGAGTTACAGACCTGTAATGGTCATTTAGGGCAAGTGTTTGCCTACTCATTTTCTATGTCCATGGCAGAAATAGAATTTTGACAAAAATGTCCACTGTCCACAAGCCAGCATGGCCGATGACCCCTGCTGGTACTTCATATTGAGGCGGTGACATGATCGCTTTTCTAACCAGTGGGTGTAGGTTTGTTTACCGTCACTTCTCGCCTGTGTTCTTGCGACTATCTTGGATTTAGAATTCCCCCAGACGTATATATATATGTATAATGTGAGCTTGTACAGTAGATCGGGTATTTTCGGCATGAGTTATACTGTAAATCGGGCTTCGCTCTCTTCCCGCTCTCTCTTGTTGTGTTGGAGCGTAGGTGTACGGTATGTGGGCGTAAAAGCGTGTTTACTGTTGTCCTGTTGTCCTAGGAGTGACGCGTGTTTTGATGTGGTGGCCGCTGCTGGTGTGTGTTTTTTGTTTTGTTTTGATTACCTCCCACACCCAGTTTGAGCCATGACTTCAACTCACTGCACACAAAGGTCTCCTTCACAAACATACTGTACACATTGAATGTTTTTTTTCCATCTGCCTGTCTCTCGCTCTCTATCTATCTCTCTCTGTTTCACACACGCACGCACACACACGCACACGCACACTTTTTCTAACACAATGGTTCTCAAAGTGAGGTCCGGGGACCCCCAGGGGTCCTTGAGGGGGTTCCAGGGGGTCCCAGGCAAAATGAGTTGCTATTGCATCAAAATCAGTACTGTATAACCGCTTTAAACCTATACATCGGCTGTTTGAAAATAGCCGATCTTACAAGCTCACAACGCGTCGCATCGGCAAAAAAAAATTAAATCCTGAGGAAATATTGAAATATCTGGAATATTTTTGAAACATTTTAACAACACAAATCTTGTATGGGGGAGCCTGGCACCAAATATTTGCTGGCGTTGGTCCGCGGCCAAATCCATATTAATTAGGTTGTCCTTGACATTAAAAAGTTTAAGAACCGTTGCTCTGACATAAATACAGCACGCAGAATGTGTTCCTCAATCCACTTGAGCTGTGGAAGTAGTTTTGGCGTCAGTCGGTGTGAGGCGATAGTGTTTCAGTGCCGTTTCTGCTCACATAACTGCACACTCACCACCACTACATTATGCATTACGACTGCTTTGCACTTTGAATATGACTCTTGTGGGTATTTCTGTGTGTACACGTGCATTTGCGTACGCATGCACAATGCTGAAAATGAGCCTTTTAGCCTTTAAAGAGCCATATACTTAGTTCAAGGGTTCACAAACATTTCAGGCCGCGACCCCCCAAAATAATCACATTTGAACTGGGGACCCCCCAAAATAATCATATTTGCACTGGGGACCCCCCACCCTGACAAGCACTTGGAATTGTAGGCGTTACATTTAGTTTGACTCGGTTCCACAGATAAATGTTGTGAAAATAGCCGAACTACAAGCTCACAACGCCTCGCACTGCGAGGCGTTGTGAGCTATTTTCACAATGTTTGCCTCTTTCTTACGTAATATTTGACAATTTGGCCAATTTGGTATCGGTATTTGGTATTAATTAGACGGATTCCCATGGGCTCTAGCCTAGGCTACCTCCTGTTTTCGCTCTACACCAGCAATTTGGCCCAACAGGCAAACCTGTGGGCCGTGAGGGTATTGCAAGAGGGCCCCCTAATCATTGGTAAAACGCTAAGATTTATATACCGTAGATGATAATATAACATTGATATAAAAAAAAATTCAATGTCATGTTTTTTTTTTATTTAAAACCTTGAGAAATGTGTTACCACTGTGACATCGATGAATAGGAACTTAAAGTATACCTCGTCGGTTCCGCTGATCCAACACGATCGATGTGCTTTATCAAAATCCGATTGGATTTGATTTATCATAAAAATTGCACTGTGCAATTTTTATTTAAGAAGCTTAAAAGCCAAACAGAAATGTAATTCTTATATTCCAATGTTCAGTGGTAAAAAAGTGGTTAATCGCAATTATTTGTGTGACAATGAATAAGTAATAATAATGTAAAATGTCATGATTGTGACAGCCAGAGAACAGGGATGCTATAGGGTTCAAGTGGCTACTGTAGGCGGGAGCTTGAATTCAGAATAACTACAAGGTGGCGGCCGATTACAGTGACTACAGTATGGATGGATATTAAACTGAATCTGACTCATCTTCCTGCTCACCAAGATGAAACCGTATTAAACAGAACTACGTGTTCCCTTTGATGCAGAAAGAAAATCACTGTGCCGGAAGCGCAGTCTATGGCCAAGAAGTGAAGTATAGCCTTGAGTTTATATCGCTTTGTCCTTAATCCATCAAGACCGGGAACGCATCTGTGTCATTTTTTGGGAGGATTTCTTTGGCTATTCAAAAATAGCAGATCTACAAGCTCATAGCGCGGCACGAGTGCCGCGCTATGAGCTTGTAGATCTGCTATTTATTTTTAAAAAATGATCGTGATTTTTTTTTTGCAAATCTTTAGTTTGAATATATTTGAGTTTCAAATATTCGGTTTAAAAATATATATATACCGGTATTCAAAGATTTGCAAAAAAGTATTTTCAAAAATAGTCAAAGACATCTAAAAATGACACAGATGCGTTCCCGGTCTTAATGGCTTAAGGAAGAAGTTGAATTCCGGGGTTGCATAGGACTATTCAGTGAATAATACAAGTGGAAAGCTACCAGACATATTCAGCCCACAACAAATAATTTAGTAGTTGTCTGTTTGTTACGTAACTGTGTGATTCATGCAGGGGAGAGGGAGAGAAAAAAAAAATGAAGAAGATGTGATTTTGATCCTTACTTTTGTGCAGACAATTCTCCTGGCGGGGTCTATAGACGGAGAATGATGCTGCATTATAAGCAGTGATAAGCAGTCTCCACCACCCCCTGTCTGCATGTGTGTGTGTGCTCGTGCGTATGCGTGTGTGTGTGTCTGCCTCTCTCTCTCTCTCTCTCTCTCTCTCTCTCTCTCTCTCTCTCTCTCTCTCCATCCCATAATGCTACTCTCTCAGACACAGAGTCAGGCAGACACACCGGCGTGCGCTCGGCGCCGATTGGCAGAACTGTTGCCAGGGAGCGTTACCGTCTCAACGTGGATAGAATCTGTTGTCTGGTACACTTTAGACATGAGAACAACTGCAGGATCTGAATATTTATAACGCAGGGATTGTTCATATTGAGATCGTATATAGCGGAAGCCAACGTGAGCGAGCGGGAGGAACAGTCTGATGGCCCCCGAGTGCAGCCCGACCGAAAACGTATAATCTATTCTTTTTGAGATCCTGGCTTTCTACAACGTATATGAAAGGCAATTCACAAAGATAGGGATCAAGTTGGTCTGTCGCTTTCAACATAATGGTTACATTTTAGTTTTCGACTAAAATCTTATTTTGTTTGCTGCGTATCTTTTAAATGATATCAGCCACTAAAGTCATTAAAAGTCAGGCAAACTATTTCTATATATAAGTTTTCATGTTTTTGGTTTTTCATTCATACATCATTTGGATGTAACACCAATTGTCATTAGACATTGTTACTTTGTCACTATTTAGTTTGATCACAAAGTGGCATCGTAGATATCTTTGCAATCTAAAGCTTAATGATTTATAATGCTGTAGTGTATACTTAGTCCTAGATCTACAGTACAGTCTCATGACTCAGCGTGTGATGCGACGCATTGTGACGTGTTTTGAGAGCTTTGTGAGCTTGTAGATCTGCTATAAATCAGGAATAAGCAATCTGATGAATGATCTACAGTAGTTCCCAAACATTTTAGCTCAAGACCCAAAGAGAAATTTGATGTCTCACCGGAACCCAAATGAGTGAAAATAGCCAATCTATCTTCTTAAAAAGT
>NC_137624.1:27835184-27976732 GCF_963280865.1 Gymnoscopelus braueri
TTCGAACCCCGCTTGGGAGAGGACTACTAGTCAAGCGTCTGACCTGACACCAGGGTCAATATGCCTCAATGGAACACACTGACTGCACTATGTACTATTATTTATATTTCACTAACATGCTCTATCTACCACAGGGGTCCTTTTCTGTATCAGGGCCCACTTGTAAACCTCGAAAACGTTTGCGGCCCACTAGGGGTGTGCCGATATATATCGTCCCGCGAAATATCGCGATACGTTTTCATGACGATATGTATCGTTTTGGCGTTTTTTTGTTGCAATAATAATAATGCAAAAACAGAAGTATTTTTTTGCATTTGCCCCCCCCCCCCCCACCCATATATTTTCATAAGCTTTTTCCCTCCCCTGTATATTTTCATAATAAAAAAAGTGCCATATATCGTATCGTATCGATATCGTGAGCCCAATATCGTGTATCGTATCGTGAAATTAGTGTATCGGCACACCCCTACGGCCCACCCACCCAGAGCATGTTTATTTTAATGATCAATCAAATCAATTGTTTTTTTAAAGGTTTTAAAGAAAAGAAAATACCATTACTTTCTTTTCTTTTTGTTTTACATAACTTTTTGCCCACTTGCAATACCCTCACGGCCCACGCTGCTCTACCATAATACAGATTGGCTAAACCCAAGTTGTATTCATTCAAACAGGTTCTTGATTGCAGCTTTAACGTTTGTGTCAGTGAGTTGATGACATGGGACGTCCCTGTCTGTTTTGACAATACAGATTAAGAACACACTGGGCAATGTGGGTATGGGATCATTTCTGCCCTGACATTTAAGAATCACATGCTGTACTGTAGTATATGTATACTACACACATACACACGCACACACACACACATTGCTCTCACTTATATTAATTTATTTAATTTATTTTGTATCTTGGTCAATGGTCACACTAGTTTAATACATTAGATAACATGCATACACGAGTGTGTACACGCACGTATGCACACAGGCACGCACACAGGCACGCACGCACGCACGCACGCACGCACGCACGCACGCACGCACGCACGCACGCACGCACGCACGCAAGCACGCACGCACACACACACACACACTAAAATACTCATTGTTCATTTATGCATTTGTAACACGGAAAAAGTGTAACCAAAAGGGTCAATTCTTTGTTTATATTTGTACACTCTCAGAATTCAATTAACACAGACATTTTACTGTGGACCCATAAGTATCTGTCATGTTAATTCTGTGAGTTATAGTCTCTCTTACAGTTGCTACTGTCAAAGAGCCCATTGACAAGACACACATTTCACCAACAACAGTACGAAATGCAGTGGTGGAAAGTAACTAAGTATATTTACTTAAGTACTGTACTTTACTTGAGTATTTCCAATTTCCAATACTTTTACTTCTACTCCACTACACCTCGGATCCAAATGTTGTACTTTTACTCCACTACATTTATTTGAAAACTTTAGTTACTAGTTACTTTGTGGATTTTTTATTATTATTACAAAACATACATTAACCACTTCAGCCCTATATACATTTCGGCCATTTGAAAATAGCCGATCTACAAGGTCACAACTCACAAAGCTTGCAGATCTTGAAGATCTGCTATTTTCAAAATATTTCAATACATTTGAAAACTGAAATGGGAGATTCTGCATAATGAGTACTTTTACTTTTGGTACTTTAAGTACATTTTTGCCAATGCTTTTGTACTTTTATTTTTACATTTTGAATTCCGGACTTTTACTTGTAACAGAGAATTGATATATTGCCGTATTGATGCTTTTACTTAAGTAAAGATTTTGAGTACTTTTTCCACCACCGAACAAATGTTACACGCATTTCCAGGCTCCTGAGTGGGCGAGGTCGCCTCATGTGAACGCCGGGCCTCGCCGCACATCCTTTGATCAGCGTTGCTTGATCTCGCATAAGTGTGTCGCTGACACAGACGGGTCTCGATCAAAGATGATTTCCTCCCGATTTGTCTGTCTGAAAAAAGTCAATTTTAACCCATTAAGACCCGGGAACGCATCTGTGTCATTTTAAGATTTCTTTGGGCTATTCAAAAATAGCAGATCTACAAGCTCATAGCTCATACCGAGTGCCGCGCTATGAGCTTGTAGATCTGCTATTTTTGAAAAATCTTGGAAGATTTGTGTAAATCTTTGAATATATATATATTTTTAAAGCAATTTTTTAAAACTCAAATCTTTGCTTCTGGGGGTCCCTGGAACAAAACATTTTGAGATGGGGGTCCAAATACATATCTAAAAATGTTTTCTAAATCCTAACAGTAGCCTACGTTGCTATATCAGTGTTAATCCAACTTTTCCATGTCAAGGACCACCCAAAATTATATCTATTTGGCCCCAGACCCCCGTCTCAAAACATGTTGTTCCAGGGACCCCCCCAGAAGCACAGACCGGAAAAGATTTGCACCAATTTTCCTCGTTTTAAAAAAATAATCCAAAATAGCAGACCTACAAGCTCGTAGCGCGGCACTCGGTGAGCTTGTATATCTGCTATTTTTGAATAGCCAAAGAAATCCTAAAACGACACAGATGCTTTTCGCCGGTCTTAATGGGATAATGTCAGAACGTTGGGGAAACAGGTGGCTTCACTGGCTTGTGATTGTGAACAATGGGTCCAGTATTTACCTCAGTGACTGACTATGGGGGCGAAAGGAATAGGTCATGTTTCCTTCTCCTATTGGAATGAATAGACTCAACAACCTGCTACTGGTCTCGTAAAGGGGCGGGGCTTATACATCACACAGATACAGGGAAATCAATGGGAGTCTTGGTTTCTCCCACCATTTTTGTCTACACACACACACCGTCTAAACCAGCGAATCTCAAACGTTTTATTGTCAAGGACCCCCAAATTGACACTTATTAGCCCGCGGGACCCCCATTTGAAAAGATATGCCAGGGGGGGGGACCCCCACAAGAGAAGATTTGTTTTTAACGGCTCTAGCAGTGATTCTCAACCATTTTAATTTCAAGGACCGCCAGTTTCGCAACAAGGTGTGATCAGTATTCAACCTTTTTGTTTTTGACAGTAACTTGAGATGATGATGAAATATAACTATTCCATCTGATTATTCGGACGCTAAGCGCTGTGTAGTCCTTTACCCATTAAGACCTGAGACCTGAGTCCAGGGGGTCCCCAGCCAAATGTGTTAATATAGCATCACAATAACCTTTAATACTTTGGCTATTCAAAAATAGCAGATATACAAGATCTGCTATTTATTTTTTTTCGTGAAAATTCGTGCAAACCTTTGAATATATATATATATCTTTTTAAGTGAACATTTGTAACTCAAATCTTTGCTTCCGGGGGTCCCTGGAACAAAATATTTGAGATGGGGGTCCGTGGCCAAATGCATATAATTTTAGGGGTCCCTCCTTGACATGAAAAAGTTTCAGAACCACTGGGCTTATAAAGGCCATACTGAAGAAATTAAGTCTCGCACCCGTAACTGAGCCGCCGCCGTTCTTTTAAAAGCCGTGGAAACCGGAGCGGTGATTATACAAAATAGGCACAAAATACTGCACCATCACCGCTCTCACCATTCAACCACACAGAACCCATCCTCTCTCTGCCACGCAGCCTACGCCAGACGGAGAGTGATCTTGAAAAATGTTACAATGGAAGCTGTGGTTCTTTTGAGGCATGTTGCCTGCCTGCCGGCTGTAGCTGAGTGGGTAGAGGGAGGCCGTCTGGGAATCAGAAGGTCATCAGTTCAACCCCCAGCTCGCCCAGTGCGTACGTGTCGAAGTGTCCCTGAGCAAATGACACTTAACCTCTAACACCCCGGGCGAAGCTGCTAAAGCAATTTTCACTTCCCCGGTGACCAGAAAATACTCCCTTTTTCTTTTATATATATTTTTTTTTTATTAGGCCTACACTAAACTCTGCTCCCATCAAATAACAGACCATTTGATTATGTGAATATAAACTTTTTTTTTTTTTTGTAGAGTGCAGTGTTGTAAAGTAACTAAGTACATTTACTCAAGTCCAATTTTAGGTACTTTTACTTTACTGGAGTATTTCCAATTGTCTATACTTTTACTTCTACTTTTACTCCACTACAATTATTTGAAAACTTTAGTTACTGGTTGTTGTGATTTCGGTTGACCAACATATGGTCATCTACCTAAAGGGCGGTGGTGAGCGAAGGTTTCTGTTGAGTCGCACACGCGGAGAACCAAATGACACCAGGCAGTACCGGCGTCAGCCTCTCTGATGAAGCACTTGATGGTCATCGTATCACGGATATCAATATGCTCACGTAGATGCACATGTGTGTACTGGGTCAAGCAGATGAAGTGTCATAAATCATGACACTATAGTTACTTTGCAGATATACATTATTACATTATAAAACATACATTTAACCGCTTTAGCCTTATTTTATACCTTAGGCTATTTGAAAATAGCCGATCTACAAGTTCAAAACGCGCCACGAGCTTGTAGATCTGCTATTTTCAAACATTTCAGTCATTTTACTTTTGGTACTTTAAGTAAATTTTGATACCAATACTTTTTAACTTTTACTCAAGTACATTTTTAATTCCAGACTTTTACTTGTAACAGAGTACTTCTACATTGCAGTATTGATACTTTTACTTAAGTAAAACATTTGAGTACTTTTTCCACCACTGGCAGAGTGCATAGGAAAAACTCCCGAATCCCAAGGGTATCCAAATGATCATTTGACAGGCAATTAAGTCTATATTAGCTGCATGGTTGTAGAATGGTATTAATTTTAGACATTCATTCACTGGTTTACGGATACCGCCAAGCCATGTATAAAATGTAAGCTAATAGTACAATGTATATACTATTAACTCTAAGGATCGGCACATTTCTTTCCCTTTCTTCCCTGTACCGTAAAGTGACAAACTATTAACCCATTTAGACATGAGGCCGATTCTAAAAACCTGAATCCTGACCTAAGTTTTCTGAAAAACTTCAAATATTTATAAAAAAATTACACCAAATATATGTTGCTATATACTGTGTGCGTGTGCGTGTGCGTGTGCGTGTGCGTGTGCGTGTGTGTGTGTGTGTGAGACACGCGCACGTGCGTGGGTGTCGTGCCCGCCTGCCCATCTGTCTGTCTGTCTGTCTGTCTGTCTGTTTCTGTGTCCAGGGCTAATATTCCAAGGTAAACTGGACAAATCAGTGCCTAATCTCTTGTGCACTCTGCCAGTAGGCCAAGAAACAGGTTTTATTTTAATATAACTTTTTAAAACTTTAAAATGTTATACTGGAAGTCAAATGGAGGTCAGATCGGGCTTAAACCTTATGCGGAGATGGGTGATGGTACTGACATCATAGACTGGCCACATTAGACCCTGTTTTGTTATTTTTAAAAAATCCAATAGGAGAGAGATTAGAACCTAATTTTCCTCCCATCTTTCTCTTTACCTGGTTCATTTTTTGAAATCTCTGAAAATCATTACATTTATATAGATTTATTTATTCATGACATTTTCTTTCATTTATGGAAATGTTTGAATATATGTTTCTGTCTTTATTTAAGGAAAAACAAACGGGCATATTTATTCGAGACCCATAAAAAAATTGGTCCGCGACCCACATGGGCGCAACACTCCTTTAGACCACAATATAGCTTCCTACACAGTGCAGAAGAGAGTTGTAGAAGTTGCTTCCACCTAATTGTCTTTCTCTTCTCGTACTGTCCTCAAATGACTTTCTCTGTCTCAGCACCCCTCCCTCCCTCCCTCCCTCCCTCCCTCTCGCTCTGCCCAGTCTCTGTCTCTGTCTGTAACTGTAGCCTGTGTTTTTTTCCTCTCTCCCTCCCTCTCCCTGCGACGTATAGATACTGCATTGATCAGACACACGCACACAGACACATGCACATGCACACACTCAGCCTCCCACTCCTTTCATCATTGATTCGCTCTGCTCTCTCTCTCTCTCTGTCTTCTCTTTCTCTCTCTGTCTTTCTCTCTGCAGCGGCACTTGTTGAATACAACCCTTGGAGGATAGAGAGAGAGAGAGAAAGAGAGAGAGAGAAAGAGAGGAGGGAGAGAGAGAGAGTGAGAGTGAGAGAAACAGAGAGGAGAGATAATGACAGGGAGGCAGAGGGAAGCTTTGAGACAGCGATAGATAGAACAGACAGAGAGAGGAGAGAAATGTGGCACTGGGGGATAGACGTATAGAGAGTTACAGGGAGAGAGAGAGAGAGAGAGAGAGAGAGAGAGTGGGACAGAGATAGTAGAGAGAGCATTTTTTGGAGCTAGAGAAGAGCAATAGAGGCGAGCAGAGCCGTGGAGGCGTTGAGACAGAGGGAGTGACACTTTAAAGACATGACCAGGTAGAGACTGCATGATCCCTTCCCTTTCTTCTGCTCCTATACTCTCTGTGTCTCTCTCTCTGTGTGCTGATGCTGAAAGCTGCTGATACGTGTGTGTGTGCGTGTGTGTGTGCGTGTGTGCGTGTGCGTGTGCGTGTGCGTGTGCGTGTGCGTGTGTGTGTGTGTGTGTGTGTGTCTTCATGCCGTGTGCTTCCTGGAAGATTGGATTAAGTACAGGTCAGATTCAGAACTGTCTGGGACAGGGGCAGAGGTGTGAGTGCGTGCACGTGCGTGTGTGTGTGCGCGTGTGTGTGTGTGCGTGTTTGTGCAGGTGTGTGTGTATTCTAAGAATATTCTAAGCAGATAAAGTTTTTCGGTTTAATACTTTCTTTGCCCGGTGAATACTTTCTTTTGCCGGAATATACATTTTTGTGTATTCTTCTGCTTGTCTTCAACTCTCAAGTGCGTACAGTGTGTGTGCGTTCGCGCGTGTGTGTGTGTGTGTGCGTGCGTGCGTGTGTGTGTGTGTGCGTGTGTGTGTGTGCGTGTGTGTGTGTGTGTGTGTGTGCCTGGGTGCATAATGTGTTGTGTATGCACCTTTAGGTATAACTGTAAGCCTGCCTGCCTGCCTGTCTGCACACAGCGTGCACAAAGTGAGAGAGTGTGAGGTTTGGTGACGTTTTTACAGTTTGTTGTATTCCTGGAAACTGTTCCGCAGCATTGCTCAATAATGAAACTGGCAAGGGTTTGTGTGTGTGTGTGTGTGTGTGTGTGTGTGTGTGTGTGTGTGTGTGTGTGTGTGTGTGTGTGTGTGTGTGTGTGTGTGTGTGTGTGTGTGTGTGTGTGTGTACGTGTGTGTGTGTGTGTGTGTGTGTGTGTGTGTGTGTGTGTACGTGTGTGTGTGCGCGTGTGCGTGTGTGTGTGTGTGTTTGAATAACAATGAGGGAGGGAACATTATTGTAAAGCAAGCTATCAAGGTTAACACTTTAACCCTATATACCTAGTAGACTGGGGTCCCGCAGGGCTCTGTACTAGTTCCGTGCCTTTCTTCCCTCTGAGTCTACACCGAATCTCTTCCTGCCGACGCGTTGTGAGCTTGTAGATCAGGCTCTTTTCCACCGAATGTTGTTAAGTCGTCTCTACAAAAGTAGTTGTCCTGTTTCCCCTGCATCCTGGCTGGAGCTCAGAGGGAGAACAGTCCTGACAAAACGTTGCTGTCGGGTGGAAACCTTGTACGTCCAAAAAAAGAAATTGAACACAAGTTGTCAGAAATAGTGAAAATAGCCGATTTACAAGCTCACAACACGTTGCGATTTGAACGTGGCGTGAGCTTGTAGATTGGCTATTTTCACTACTTTCGCTTCTCCTACTCGTGTACGACAAAGTAGGGTATTAAGTGACGAAAAAATATACATCAAAAGTTGAAATGTGGAGATAGATATGAGGTTTCTCCCCGGCAGCGAGGAAAAGGTGTTGTACTGTCAGTGGGGAAGATATCTCATCAACATGCCACGCAGTGCCTGCTTGAACTGATTGTTTTCCATCGCTGACTAAGACGTTCTGATTGCACAAACTGATGTCTGCGCCTGTACTGTACATTTGTGTTTCACAATGTCGTCATGTCATCATGGGATAAGACGAGTTTTAACATTGAGTGAGCTCATAATGATTGAAATGTTATCTTAAAAGAGAAACTACATCCCACTGATGTAAAGCTGGCTCCAGACCAATCCAAATCGGCCCGACTTTGGGCCGATTTGGCTTCGGGAAGCGTCGGCCAGTCGGTTAGGGGTCCGTCGGCCAGTCGGTTAGGGGTCCGTCGGGACCTTTTCGGCCGACCCAGAGCCGACCGAACATGTTCAGCTTTTTAGCCGACTGGCAGAGCAGTGGCAGTGACAACAAAGGGCTGTCGGTGTTGCCAGATTATGTGAGAGAAACAAGCGACCATGTCTATGAAAACCTACATTCACTGTTTCTCGTTGTTGCTCCCAGAGAGAGAGAGAGAGATTGATTGATTTGACCTAGTTTTGCGCAGTTTTGGTGCGCAACACAACCCTCGTTTAAGTGAATTGCTTTCACCTGCTGCTGCTGTGTGGAGCGCAGTGGTGGAAAAAGTACTCAAATGTTTTACTTAAGTAAAAGTATCAATACTGCAATGTAGAAGTACTCCGTTACAAGTAAAAGTCCCGAATTAAAAATGTACTTGAGTGAAAGTACAAAAGTATTGGTATCAAAATGTACTTAAAGTACCAAAAGTAAAAGTACTCAAATGTTTGAAAATAGCAGATCTACAAGCTCACAACGCGTCGCTTCGCGACGCGTTGTGAGCTTGTAGATCGGCTATTTTCAAATAGCCTAGGTATAAAATAGAGCTAAAGTGGTTACTGTATGT
Source organism: Gymnoscopelus braueri (assembly GCF_963280865.1). Lineage (NCBI taxonomy): Eukaryota > Metazoa > Chordata > Actinopteri > Myctophiformes > Myctophidae > Gymnoscopelus > Gymnoscopelus braueri. Next base: position 27,843,907 of record NC_137624.1, read on the forward strand.
TTTATAATGTAATAATTTATATCTGCAAAGTAACTAATAACTAAAGTTTTCAAATAATTGTAGTGGAGTAAAAGTAGAATATTTTCCTCAGAGATGTATGGAGTAGAAGTAAAAGTACTGAAAATTAGAAATACTCCAGTAAAGTAAAAAATCCTCAAAAGTGTACTTAAGTACAGTACTTGAGTAAATGTACTTAGTTACTTTACACCACTGGCGGAGTGTGCGCTACAGGGCATATCTCCAAGCCAGGGTGACCTACCCAGGCTCATGAAATTCATATGCAGGCATAGTAGCCAATTAGAATGAAATCCGCAAAAACGGACTCATATACTGATACAGAACCATATATTGGCTATTATATTATGGCTGTCGGGTGGAAATCTTGTATGTTCCTTTTTTATTATTATTTAAAAACAATTTAAAATCGTGAAAATAGCCAATCTACAAGCTGTAATTATTAATAATTAAGAAATACTATATTTTAAAGAGTGAAAAATCAACTAAAGTCATTATTAGTGCAAGTTCATTCACATTTCATTTGAATGAAAATAACTTGTGGGTAAAATACATTCTGTGAATCTAATGTGATTAATGTGACCCCTACTTCAGTCAGTGAAGTCCAGGGCTGAATGTGACATATTGAGACCTATATAACTAAATATTGGTCATTTGCCAACACATTATTTTGTGAAATAAATGGGTTATATTTCACAGATAGTTATACTATTCTTATAATATATTAAAATACAATGATCCTTAACCTTCAAGTTAAATGCATTATTTCCGTGGACTTAAAAATCATTTTTGGACTTAAAAATCATTATTATTTTTTTGGATGGCCTTCCTGCCCTGGCAGGAAGACCGGGCAGGGCCTTTGTGCCCTCCAAAAAATTACAACACCAAAGGCCAAGTGGCCTTGCCCCTAAAATGACGAAATTCCAGGCTTGAATGCAATAGATGTACTCTGAGTCTGTTACAAGTAAAAGTCCGGAATTCAACATTTACTTGAGTAAAAGTACTAAAGTATTGGTATAAAAATGTACTTAAAGTACCAAAAGTAAAAGTACAAAAATGTTTGAAAATAGCAGATCTACAAGCTCAGAACGCGTGCATCGCAACACGTTGTGAGCTTGTAGATCTGCTATTTTCAAATAGCTTATAGGTATAAAATAGGGCTAAAGTGGTTAATGTATGTTTCATAATGATTTATATCTGCAAAGTAACTAGTAACTAAACATTTCAAATAATTGTTGTGGAGTACAAGTATAGACAATTGGAAATACTCCAGTAAAGTAAAAGTACCTCAAAATTGTACTTAAGTACAGTACTTGAGTAAATGTACTAGTTACTTTACACCACTGCACGTCAGTGAAGAAAAAACGCTGGGAACATCCCTAAGTGGCTTTGCAGGGAAACAAGCCCAAAGTCGCTTATAATAAGCAGACCTGGCAACGCTGGCAGGCTAAAAGTCAAATTAGCACATGAATGGCCAGTCGGCTGACAGACTTAAATGGCAACTTTTGCCAACCGAATACCAGTCTGTTGAAGTCTGGAGTAGTCTGCAATAGTCTGGACGAGTCTGTTTGGTGCGGAGTTGCCTTAAGGAGATGTGGTGTGGCAAAAGAAACACCCTATGTTGTCTGTGTTTCTCTCCACTAAATGTTGACGTCACAAAATGATGACGTCAAACACATTGTGTTGAGACGTTTTGCGGAGAAATACACAGAAGACTTACTTGTAGAGTGGTTTTTTTCCCCACAATATATCTCCTCACAGATTTATGATCGAAAATCAAAGTTTCCCTTTAAGAAGCTTCCTGTGTTGTCAGTATTTTGTTCACTTGCCCTTCTCTCTCCATTTTCTGTGATTCTACATCTGTGTGAACACTCTCACCCCCTTACAGTACAGTCTGCATATCCATCTCTCCTCCAGACATCTCTCACCTCTCTTCCTTCATCCTTACCTATTGTCTTACCTAAATCTCTATTTTTGATTTGACTATTTTTGGGGCGTTTGCTGGCTTTATGATTCACAGGACACTTTCTCGCCTTCTCTCTGTCAACAACATCACGTCTAATTCTGCGCATATTCTAAATCAGTGATTTCTCAACCTCTTGAATTTCAAGGACCCCCAGTTTGACATGCGTTTTTGTTTTTTAATCTCTGGGACCTCAATCTACACTGTAAAACCCTTCAAGTGTTAATTTAACTCTGCATTTGCACACCTTCAGAGTCACAGACCGACAGTATAACGGACGGGTCCACTTGGTTCCTATCAATCATTTAGCTGGATATATACCGCCTGGGACCCCTGGGGGTTCCTGGACGGACCCCTTCGTTGAGAAGCAGCGTTCTAATTTCTCCTCCCTTTGTTGCCTCTTCTCTCTCTCCTCCACCCTCCTCCTTTCCCCCCCCCACAGATGTCTTTCTCGCTGGCAGTGTCTGCAGTAAATCTCTGAAGTCCATTGTCCCGCCTGCTCTGTGTCCAACATGTCCCAGCTGCTCCACGTCGAGATCCCCAACTTTGGAGCCACCGTGCTGGGTTCCCTCAACGAGCAGCGCTTGTTGGGACACTACTGTGACGTCTCCATCCTCGTCAGAGGTTTGTAAGACCTGAGGCCGCTTCTAAACATTTTTTAAATCCCAACAGTTTTTCGGAAAAAAATATAAAAAAAACGTTTTCACGATTTTTCAAAAATAGCAGATCTACAAGCTCGTAGCGCGGCACTCGGTGCCGCGCTATGAGCTTGTAGATCTGCTATTTTTGAATAGCCAAAGAAATCTAAAGTGACACAGATGCGTTCCAGGTCTTAAAGGGTTAAATATGGACTTAACCCGTCACGGTTTGAGGCCGATTCGACAAATGCCCTCTAGATCCTAACGGTTTTCTGAAAAACGTACAGTATGCATGCTATATCAGTGGTGCTCAAACTGTCAAGGAACCCCCGAAATTATATGTATTTGGCCAAGGGACCCCCGTCTCAAAATATATTTTGTTCCAGGGACCCGCAGGAGCAAAGATTCGAGTTAAACATTTTCGCTTAAAACAATTTATATATTCAAAGATTTGCTCAGATTTTCGCGATAAAAGTACAATAGTGGACCTACAAGCTCGCAGCGCGGCACGAAGTGACGCGCTGTGAGCTTGTATATCTGCAATTTTTGAATAATGAAAGTATAAAATATGGTTAAAGTGGTTAAAATCGAAAGTGACACAGATGCTTTCCCGGTTTTAATGGGTTAAAACAAAATTACACTTTGGTAGAGGTCCGAGTTGTGTACAGTAGTTACCTTGCCATGATGTTACTCCAAATATTGGTGAGATATCTTCAATAGTAGCTCTGTTGATTAAAACTTGATATTCCAAAATAGTTTCCTAATTGCCTTGCAGTATGGTATACAGTGAAAAAGGTCTCAAAGTCACTCTTTTACATAAACAAACGCAAACATAACGGATTCTGCCAATATGTAACATTACAACACCCAAACACTTTGAATTAGGAAGAAGATCCGGACTGGATCCGCCGATCAATAGGTAGTTGACATTCTTGCTTGCCGTGTCGTGTTTTGCAATGTTCAACATTGTCACAATCTGCTGTGATTTCATTTGTTTATGTGTGCTAAATCATGAGTGACTTTGAGATCTGTTTCACCATGTGGTGTAAGTAAGTAACTGAAGGTATCTCACCAATATTTGGAGTTGCATCATGGCAAGGTAACTACACAACCCAAACCTTTTACAAAGTGTCATTTTGCTTTAAGCTGGCAATGTACTTCAAAACGAAATCAAATGTGCTTGCCGAAACCGAACAAGTTCTCTGTGGATACATTTTTTTATATCAGTGTTAATTTTGACAGCAAATTTTGATTTGACTAAATCTACAGTTGATTTAGTCGACTAAAATTTAATTTTGGTGGGGCCGTGATGGTGTTGTAATGCCGGATTTATACTGAGCTGCAAGCCAAAAATAGTCGATCTACCACCTCACAACACGTTGTTGACATGTTACGATCTTGTAGATTGACTATTTTCGGAGCGCGACACCCACACATGATAAAATGCCTCGTCGTAGTTCTACTGGATCTCTTCTCCACTAGTCTCTACCTAACATTTTAGTCTAGTTTGTATCTGTTGACGAAATTGTTAATGTATTTTGTCATCATAGCTTAAGTTTTATTTAGTTTGTATGTAGTTTTTGTCAGTGCAAAAAGGGAGTCGACTGGAAAAAAAGTAGTTCCAGTCGACAAAATTAACACTGTTTTACTGTATACTCGATGCAGCTCCGCTTGTGAGTGCTGAACCTTAGCACACGCCCACTGCCCACTGTATACAGTGCTGGAACGGTGTATTTTGCCACCTGGATCTCCACTGTTTGTTTTCATCACCCTCCCATGCACTTTGTCTCAGTGGACAAAGTGTGTGCTATCTCTCTCCATTAATTAATTGCCATCTGGTTGTGTTTGTAGTCCCTCAGAGAGGGATTAGAGAGGTTAGTACCTCCTAACCTCTTCAGCCAAACCGTTCTTCAAAACGGTCCGTGGTACGTTGTCAGCAGATTGCAGAAATAAAACAATATAAATCACGAGCACCTTGAATTTCTGAACATCCGCACACACACGCCGCACAATGTTTGTATTGAGGTCTTCTGTCGTGATGTTCGGCTAACTGTGCGGCTAACTGCCAACAAGAACTTCAATATTGGAATCCATTAGTTTTGTTTTCTCCACAATTATGTCATTTTGTTCGTATGACCTTGCTGAACTTAGTTTCTGCAAGATGTATGCTATGCCTTTACTTGTAATTGCATTAATGTGGTGTTCTTATCTTCTAGGAGGGGGTGGGGTAGATAATAAATGCTCTCAGCTTTTAACCCTTTAAGACCTGAAGCCGATTCTACATGTCTCCTAAATCCCAACAGTTTTCTGAAAAACGTATGTTTCTATATCAGTGGTGCTCAAACGTTTTCATGTCAAGGACCCCAAAATGATATGTATTTGGCCGCGGATCCCCATCAAAATATTTTGTTCCAGGGACCCCCCAGGAGCAAAGATTTGAGTTAAAAATATTCGCTTAAAAATATATATATATTCAAAGATTTGCACACATTTTCACGATTTTTCAAAAATAGCAGATCTACAAGCTCGTAGCGCGGCACTCGGTGCCGCGCTATGAGCTTGTAGATCTGCTATTTTTGAATAGCCCAAAGTGTAAAATAAAGCTTTTTAGCTCAAATCTAAAAATGACACAGTTCCAGGTCTTAATGGGTTAAGAGAATTTGAGAAGTAATTTAGCTCCTTTCTGAGTGTAAACAAAATGTCATGATTTGCCCGAATGGAAAATGCCAAAGTCATTAGAACTCACCTAGAGTGACTCTCAAAGCTCACATGCTTCTCTGTGTCACTCAGGCCAGGCCTTCAAAGCCCACCGTGCCGTGTTGGCTGCCAGCAGCCTCTACTTCCGCGACCTCTTCAGCAGCTCGTCCAAGACCCAGTTCGAGCTCCCCTCCTCCGTGACGCCCGCCTGCTTCGAGCAGATCCTCACCTTCTGCTACACGGGGAAGCTAACGATGGCGGCCAGCGAACAGCTGGTGGTCATGTACACGGCCGGATACCTCCAGATCCAGCACATAGTCGAGCGAGGCATGGACCTGATGTTCAAGGCGAACTCGCCCCACTGCGACTCGCAGACGGCCGGGTCCATGGAGGAGACGGGGTCCGAGCCGCAGAGTCCCAGCAACAATAACGGAAACGGCCACGCGTCGGCGGCCGTGTTGGGCGCCGCCGGCTGGTCGCCGTCGCTAGTCGTGCCTCAGCGCAAGATCAAATTGGAAGGGGGCGAACAGACACCCCTGGCGCTGCCCGCCGCCGGGACACACAACAAGACCTCGCACGCGGAGCTGGGGAGCCGGTTGGCCAGGGTCAGCTCGTTACTCTACACGGCGGCCGGAGGGACCACGATCTTCCCCGGGATGCCTCCCTACCACCACCTCGCGGGGAACGGTGGAGGTGGCGGTGGAGGAGTGGAGAGGTCTAGTCCCGGAGCCTCCAGCCTGCCCACCACCGACAGCCCGACGTCCTATCAAAATGAAGACGAGGAGTTTGAGGAAGAGTCGTACGATGGGATTACGGAGGAGGCCTACAGTCAACTCTATGGACGCTCGGCGAACCCCTATGGGAGTGAGTATTGCACTATCAGCATGGATCCACTCATGTTTTTGTTCGTTTCGGATTGATACTTAGTTGCGCGTGGGTGTTGTTCACCAAAAATAGCTCTGAGGGCTCGTAAATTGGCTATTTTCGTTGCGCGCCACCCACACACGACTACGTCAGAAATGAAGCCTTACGCTTCACATTACTGAGGCTAAAACATAAAACATTTATATTATTATTTTCTGGCTGCATTGAGAAGTATGTCTTAATCTGGTAACAGTTCTAAATTTGTACTGTACTCATTTTTTATTATTATTTTTTAATTGTTTTTGTCCATCCTGCTACCTATTTTAATATTTACTGGATCAAATTCCAGGGATAACTGCTAAATGGGCAAACATTAAAAACCGTTAAGTGTTACTGCCAATCGTGCGTTCATTCCAGGTATCCAGAAGGGTAAAATAAAAGTAAGAATGATATAAATATATACATAGTGATGTCAGTCAGATCATAGGCCGGTTGGAAAAATCACACTACCGTGACTCACGGAAACTCACAGGGCTTTGAAACATAGTCCGTCAGTTCCCCCCCCCGGTCCAGACCAGTTTTGTACTGTGTGCACGCAAACAATATTCAATTACATTCAGTTATTATTATTAATTCCATTATGCATTGGAAAAGTAGGATGTTGTGCTTCCTTCCAATGTGTGTGTGTGTGTGTGTGTGTGTGTGTGTGTGTGTGTGTGTGTGTGTGTGTGTGTGTGTGTGTGTGTGTGTGTGTGTGTGTGTGTGTGTGTGTGTGTGTGTGTGTGTGTGTGTGTGTGTGTGTGTGTGTGTGTGGGGCTCTGTGTAAACATTAGGATAGCTGCATGGAGTGATGATTGGAATGCGTTGAGACAACAGCATGCTCCTTATCACAGCTACAACAGCTGCTCTGTGCCATGGGTTCTAGCACTTTCTCATTTTTTGTGCACACGTGACCCCGTAAGGCAAGGGGTCCATTTGGTTAACATGTGTACAACAAATGAACCACCTGAACCCTATATCGTCGTCTCTGTCAGGGGGAAACCTCATTATGTCCAACTACTTTCAGCATTTAAATCAGGGATGTCAAACTCATTTTAGCTCAGGGGCCACATGGAGGAGGGCCAGAGGGCCAGAGGGCCGGAACCGGACCGGTAAAATCATGGCATAATAACTAATAATAACAATAACAACAACTTCAGATAGTTTTCTTTGTTTACTTAACTTAGTCTTAGTTAGTACAAGCACATTCTGAAAATGTAAACTTCACAAATAGGGATGGCCAAATGGAGACATTTTATTAACCGTTTACCGTTAGGCCTTACCGATTAATTAACTCTTACCCTGCCAGAGTTTTTTCAAAAAGTCTGTAGCCTCTGCCAGGGTTTTGACCGATTTTGGTACCTTTTCGCATAGCCACAGAATATTTTTCTCCAGTATGATTGATCCCCAGAAAATGTCTAATCACAGATGAGATTCAGGTGTGGTTTCACAAATGTCAACGAGGTCAATTTGACCTTGTTGTCATGTGTTGTTTGATGTTTGAAAATAGCTCAAAACCAGTAGTTTCAAACCAAAAAACATTGTGAATTGTTTGTCCGTTTCAATTTTAACATTGAAGTGGATGGAGCAGCAAATCTTTGGGAATTGTTATCTCCTTATTCGTTTGGAATATCGAAAAGGTGTCAATCTTAAATAATTAGAGAATCTTTTTAGAATTTTTTTTTTTTTTTTTTTTTTTTTAAAGACGTTTTTAAACGTCTTTGGCAGGCAATAGCTGAAGGCCCAAAGACGTTTATAAACGTCTTTGGCAGTTATAGAGTTAATCGATAACCGTTAAGATTTTTTTTTTTTTTTTTTTGTGCCAAAATACATTTTATTTCAAAGGGCCAAGTCTACACAGTTTGTTTTGTGTCTCCAGCAGAGTTTCTAGTGTCTCTATCTCTCTCTGGAAGAGGTTGCACATGAACTCTGCAGCCGCACTGAGGCGCTCCAACACAAACAATATCAATACAAAGACGAGGAAGAAGAAGAGGAAAGTGGAAGTTACGTGTGGTTGCAGGTGTAGACTTGGCCAAAAAACTATTAAAAGATGTTTGGCAAAAAAAAAAAAAAAAAAAAAAAAACCTTTTTTTTTTTTTTTTTTGGCAAAATCATCTCGCGGGCCGGATTAAACTAGTTAGCGGGCCTGATCCGGCCCGCGGGCCGTATGTTTGACATCCCTGATTTAAATAATAGCAAAAAAGTCAGTGAAAAATCAACTAAAAGCAAGAGTGAAGAAATAGGTATTGAGCAGTGCTTTAAAGCTATCTACAGAGGCTATCTAGCTATCTAGCAAAAGTAGCAGATCTACAAGCTCGAAGCGCGTCGCTTCGCGCCGCGCTTCGAGCTTGTGGATCTGCTACTTTTGATGCTTTTGTGTGACGCTGTAGTATGATGATCAAGTGGGGCGTTAATTTACGAAATACAGCAACGATATACTTAGTTGACCTGAGTCCCCCCACAGGGCTCTATACTTAATCCGCTCCTTTTTCCCCCGCTGCACCGAATCTCTACGGTCTCTGTACCTCTATCTTTGCCCAAAGTTCGCCGCAGAATAGAGACGCTATAGGGCTCATGTTGTTAAAGCAATAAGCCCCAAGAGGCCGTGGTTTCTAGTGAGTTTAGAACAGCTAAGGGGTGTTCAAACGCCGTAAAGCTCAGCCTCACATGGCGTATTGCTCTTATAAAACGGTTACCAAATTATGGCAAGGTGAAAAATAATAGCCGTATCCCAATTAACCACTTAAACCCTATGCTTGGTTGATTGGAGTCCCTCAGGGCTCTATACCTAGTGCCTTTTCTTTTTTCGCTCGACATAAAATATATTCGCTGAAAACAGACGATCTACGTCACAACGTGACTCATCGTGAGCTTGTAGATCGGCTATTTTCAGCGAAGGTTTTCCTCACAATACGGATGCTGGAGTTTAACTGGTTAAAGAGTTTTTAATAACATTTTCAATACAAGAATAATTTCTACAAGAAAGTAGTCCCTGACTGCCAATTCAAACAAGGCACTTGCTGTGCGATGTTCACATTCAGACGGACTCCCCTTTACTGCATAACTACAATGTTATCAGAACCAAAGGCAAAAAAAAATCTAAATTCACAACAGAAATCTCACATTTTGAAACAATTTGCCAAACAATCTGATGTCATGCGGTCACATGTTTATAGAGCATTTTACAACGGATTCGAACGCAGCTCAGCCAATCATAATCAAAGGCCCGGAACTATCCGTTTTATAAGGATAAACGAACACTTAGGATTTTACTGTGTACTGCAAAGGTTAAGGTTACGTTCACACACCCTCACTCACACACACACACACACACACACACACACACACACCCCCACACACACACACACACACACACACACACACACACACACACACACACACACACACACACACACACACACACACACACACACACACACACACACACACACACACACACACACACACACACGTGTACAGATGTACAGGCACACTGACAAATGAAACCCACGTGTGCGTGGACAAATGATCCAGGGTTGTTGCCAGGCTTTAAAATCTTGCTGCTCCAAAGCTTCAGACAGGTTTGTCAAAGTCTAGCGTTTCGGATATTTATGAAACCCACTCTTCGGAACACCCCAGGGTGACATTGTGGGGTATTTGAGAACTTTCCGTGTGTGTATGTGCGTGTGTATGTGTGTGTGTGTGCATGCGTGCAATGCATGCGTACGTGCGTGCATGTGTGTGGAGGCACAAGCACTTCTAAGCACGTGTGTGTCGGTGAGTAAATGGTTTCATTTTTCTGTTGTTATCCTGGGTGTAATGGTTGTGCTGGAGTGTGCGTGTGTGTGTGTGTGTGTGTGTGTGTGTGTGTGCGCGCACGCGCGCATGCGGCCTGCGTGCGTGTTGACTTACACAAGTCACCGTAGAGGTCGGGGGAGCGTTTTTTGCGAGTAAGAACCTAATACCCAATTTGAAACCGGTACCACTTCAAAACTTCAAGTTTGCTGACGCAGCATTACACCTTATCTGGGATCCATCTGCAGCGCTCTGAAACATTTATGAAATACAACATACTCATATGGTATTACAACCGTCTTTATTTTTTTGTGTACTCCTTTTAGTTTCTTGTTATTGAAGCCCTTTTGAAGGGGTGTGGCAGCTGTAGTCATAATCCGCGGTATATGTATTGCACCGCAGTGGTTCTCAACGAGCTTATTATAATTTCCCCGCAATATTTTATTTTCAAATAGCCGATCTACAAGCTCACAACGCGTCGCATCGCGACGCGTTTTGAGCTTGTAGATCTGCTATTTTCAAATAGCTGATGTATTATGTTAAAGTGCTCATGTGGCCCATAGTCGTTTCTTTTGGGCTGGTTTTCCTAGACCTGGTTGCTTGTTTCTCTCACAGAATCTGGCAACACTGGTCCGGAGGGGTCCTGGGGGGGGGGGGGGGGGTTCCAGGGGGTCCCCTGCTGATTGATAGTTAGGAACCAAAATGGCGCCTTACAGGTCTGTAAGTGTACAAATGGAACGAAATGGACCCTCCTATCAAATTGGGGTCCATGGCCTAATGCACATCAACCTGTGGGTCACCAGCTAAATGATTGATAGTTAGAAAGCATGTGGAGCCTTACGGGTCTCTTTGAGAGTTTACAAATCTAATGAGTTAGTCTGCACTTAAACCCTCTAGACTTGTAGTCGGAGCGCTTTTTTCCATCTACACCGAATCTCTTCAACAAATCTACAACCTCACAACACGTCTTGGGTTTAAGTGGTTGTATGAACATTTAAAGGAGAATACCGGACAAATTAAGTGTTGTCTTTGATGTCTCGTTACTCACCTACCGACGTGAAAAGTGGCGTTCTTTTTTTCCATAGATTCCCCTGTCGTAATTTTTTAAACCCCCTCCGTTGTCATAATGGGAGCGCGTGGGTTAGGGAGATTCGTCTATTATAACCGATGCAAAGTTGTCGGTAGGTGAGTAACGAGACATCAAAGACAACACTTAATTTGTCCGGTATTCTCCTTTAACATTAACACATTGGGTGCCAGAGGTTTATTAAAATATTATACGTTCAGTGCCTGCTATTCTTCCATCCATTTACGTCGATACGTTTCGTGCTGTAGAAGCCCCCGACGCGGAAGTGCATGTAAACAAAGCGTGCGTGCGAGACGGCGGAGGGTCCCGACTAACGCCTGGAACAATAACATTTCTAACGCGATCCTCCATTGCAGAGTGATCGCCGATCGAAAACGGCTCGCTTCCACCACGTTTAAAAAGAAACGGAGATATTAAGCTTTTAGTCAAGGAGATAACATTGGAAAGGCCGACCGGAAGGATTTTTTGACATGGATCCACATCCGGCCTCTCCTTCTCAGAAACTCCTGGGATGATCCCAAAGTTTCGTTAGAGCGCCCCCACGTGGGCCCCACGTATAAAAATAAAATTGGGTCAAAAAACGGTCCGGACCGTTTTCGGCACTCCTCGTTTTGGATTCTCAAAAACCGGTCCGGACCGTTTTTGGCACCCAATGTGTTAAAAAGCTTATAGACAATCGCCGATGTACAGCACACGATGAATGGCGACCATTCGTGCGTCGCCGTTTTTTTCCTCTGCGTGTACCATGACCAGTGGTGGAAAAAGTACTCAAATTCTTTACTTAAGTAAAAGTACCAATACTGCAATATAAAAATACTCTGTTACAAGTAAAAGTCCAGAATTCAAAATTTATTTGAGTAAAAGTACAAAAGTATTGGCATCAAAATGTACTTAAAGTACCAAAAGTAAAAGTACTAAATATTTGAAAATAGCCGATCTACAAGCTCACAACGCGTCGCGATGCGACGCGTTGTGAGCTTGTAGATCTGCTATTTTCAAATAGCCTATGTTTAAAATAGGTTTAAAGTGGTTAATGTATGTTTTATTATGTCATAATTTATATCTGAAAAGTAACTAGTAACTAAAGTTTTCAAGTAAATGTAGTGGAGTAAAAGTACAATATTTGCCTCTGAGATGTAGTGGAGTAGAAGTAAAAGTATTGGAAATTGGAAATACTCAAGTAAAGCACAAATACCTCAAAATTGTACTTAAGTAAATGTACCTAGTTACTTTCCACCACTGACCATGACACCCTCCTGATATTTCAAAGCCCCAAACTTTTCCTCAATTCTCCAACACATTCTTCTTTGCCCCTCATCAGTCCAGGACAAGCCCGAGATGGCGTCGGTGCCGTTGTCCCTGGAGAACCGCAACTGCGTGCTGATCCGCCGGGACCTGGTGGCGCTGCCCGCCAGCCTCATCAGCCAGATCGGCTACCGGTGCCACCCCAAGCTCTACACGGAGGGAGACCCCGGGGAGAAGCTGGAGCTAGTGGCTGGTAATAGCTTATAGTCTTTCTCTCTCTCTCTCTCTCTCTAACACACTGGTTCTCAAAGTGGGGGTCCTTGGGGAGGTTCCAGGGGGTCCCCGGCAAAATGTGTTCATAAAGCGTCACAATAATTTTAACCCCCTTTATCCATATTTTATATCAAAAATAGCAGATATACAAGCTCGTTGTGTGCAGCACCGAGTGCCACACTACGAGCTTGTAGATCTGCTTATTTTTTTTTTATTGTGAACATTTGTGAAAATCTTTGAATACATATTTTTTAAAAGCAAGCATTTGTAACTCAAATCTTTGCTTCTGGGGGTCCATGGAACTAAATATTTTTGAGATGGGGGTCCGCAGCCAAATACATATAATTTTGGGGGTCCTTGACAAGAAAAAGTTGGAGAACCACTGCTCTAACACACAAACAACACACACACACACACACACACACACACACACACACACACACACACACACACACACACACACACACACACACACACACACACAGTGGTGGACAGTAATTAAGTACCCTTACTTGAGTACTGCACTTTGCAGTAAACATAGGCTATTTCTTTTACTTATTTTTTGGACACACACACGCACACACGCACACGCACACGCACACGCACACGCACACGCACACACACACACACACACACACACACGCACACGCACACGCACACACACACACACACACACACCGATTGGTTTTAGCCGACCAAACCCCAAAGGAAGATGAAAGAAGAATCTGCAGTGAAGTGGGCATGAACATCGATGTTTTTGTCATTTCCCTCCAGGTACTCAAGTGTATATGACTCGAGGCCAGCTGATGAACTGCCACCTGTGTGCTGGCATCAAACACAAAGTCCTGCTGCGTCGTCTGCTAGCCACCTTCTTTGACAGGTACAGCAGGGTCGTCACTTGTCACCATCATGGCATTTTAGTTAACGATTAACCTGTGGTGTAAAGTAACTAAGTACATTTACTCAAGTCTGTACCTAAGTACAATTTGGAGGTATTTTTTACTTTACTGGAGGGTTTCCAATTTTCAGTACTTTTACTTCTATTCCACTACATCTCAGAGGCAAATATTGTACTTTTACTCCATTACAATTATTTGAAAACTTTAGTTACAAGTTACTTTGTAGATTTTGATTAATATTACAACACATACATTAACCACTTCAGCCCCATTTAAACTTTGGCTATTTGAAATGCGTCACAAATGCATTCACAACGCGTGTCGTGAGCTTGTAGAGCTGCTATTTTTTGAATAGCCATCGCTAAAATCTAAAATGACACAGTTGCTTTCACGGTTTTAATGGATTAATCATACAAATAATTTCAATTTACGATTTGATTGTGCATGCTTTTTGGCTTTGGAACATAAATGTGAAAATGACATTTCTGTTTTCTTTTAGGCTTGGTAAACAAAAAGATGGCACAGAGCAGATATGACAAATAACTGAAATATACAAAGATATAATGAACTATGGCCAAAACAATCCATAGAGAAAAAAGCTATGAACACATTGCAACACTTTATTTGTTTGTAGATTGGCTATTTTTCATGATTGATTGATTGATTGATTGAATACTTTATTATCAGTTTGCAAATAGTACAGAGCTACGATTTTACAATGATTGTTAAAAGGATAACACTTGTTTCCATTGTGGTCCTGTAAACGGCCACATTCCAAAAAGCCATGCAGTCAGACCGGAGCTCAGTTTATATGGCTGTCACTCCACACCACGCTTGTTTGTCTGAATCCATAATTCACACCCCATTGTGGTCATATTACAGAGCAATGCAGTTATTATGTAGGCGTTCTCATGTGTGTCTATGAGCCTGCTGCTGACGCTGCCCCCTGGTGTTGACTGTGTGCCCCTACAGAAACACTTTGGCCAACAGCTGTGGGACAGGTATCCGTTCGTCTACGAGTGATCCCAGTAGAAAACCCCTGGACAGCAGGGTCCTCAATGCTGTCAAACGTAAGTTTTGTTTAAAAAAAATATATATATACAGTATGTATCTCAGAACAATGGAACAAGTATATGTGAACGCATAGCAATGAGATGAATAAGATATAAAGGAAGGCTCAAGTGCTCATTGAGACATGCTGAATGGAAAGAGTGAAATAAAATGATGTTTTGTGTGTGTGTGTGTGTGTGTGTGTGTGTGTGTGTGTGTGTGTGTGTGTGTGTGTGTGTGTATTCCCCTTTCAGTCTATTGTCAAAACTTTAACCCTAACTTCAAGGAGAGCGAGATGAACGTCATCGCGGCGGACATGTGCACGAACGCCAGGCGCGTCCGCAAGCGCTGGCTGCCCAAGATCAAGTCCATGCTGCCCGACGGCATGGAGGTGTACCGCACGGGGATGGGCATGTCGGCCGCCATGGGCCTGGGCCTGGCCCTGCAGGGCGCCGCCGCTCCGCCGGCGGTCGCCCTGCCGTTCGAGTCTGACTTCAAGACCCTAGAGCAGAGGTTGTACCCGGATCGCAAGGACCCCCTCAGGACTCACGCTCTGCCGGGCGAGGGCAGTAGCCCGGGACTGGGGGCGGCCGGAGGAGGAGAGGGGGTCGAGGGTGAAGGTGTCACCCAGGAGGAGCACGAGGAAGAGGAGGATGAGGCCGGGTTAGAGGGCACGGATGGATCGTTGGGGGTGCCGGCTCTCATCGCAGGGGCTGAGGCGGGCGGCCGGGAGGGCCTCCCCAATGAACAGCAAGGAGAGGGAGGTTTTGGAGGAGGTCTGAGGGTGAATGGACAGTGAGGTCTCCTTTTTTTTGGGGGGGGGAGAGGGGCCCGCCTCCTTACATTGTGAAATCTGTCAAACATCACACTTTTATGCTTGCTGTCTTTTCTCTGTCACCTCTACACCTCTTCTTCTCTGTGATTCCTCAAAGGGAACGACTCAGCACAAATAGCTATGCTTGTAGAACTTACAATACAGTACTTTGTTACACACACACGCACACACGCGCACACACACACACACACACGCACACACACACACGCACACGCACACACACACACACACACACACACACACACAACATTATTTCCCATTGAAGCCAAATAGACACAGGCAGACATGGCATTGATTCAATTCAGAAAACGAATCCTGTCTCCGTAACTCGTCTTCTCTCCGCTCTCGTGTTATTTCTGCACGGCGCCCGCCCTGCAATGTTTTGATGGCTTATAACAGAACAAATGTTACGTTCATCATTTCGTAGACACACAAACAAACAAAAAGTAGCCGTTACTTTACAGATAGATTAGATACCATGTGGGGTGTGGTACAGAGTTTGTAAAATGATATTCTTATTTCTTGGAAAGCTGCCTCTGAAAATAACCCAAGTCACCTTGGGACAGAAACGGATCGCCCAGTGTCACAGGCTGAACATACAGTGCCCACCACTAGCCCATTGAGACCTGGAACGCATCTGTGTCATTTTTTGATTTGAGCTAAAAAAGCATTATTTTACACTTTGGGCTATTCAAAAATCGTGAAAATGTGTGCAAATCCTTGAATATGCATTGTTTTAAAGCGATTTTTTTTCTTTGCTTCTGGGGGTCCCCTGGAACAAAAATATTTTGAGATGGGGGTCGGCGGCCAAATACATATAATTTTGGGGGTCCTTGACATGAAAAAGTTTGAGAACCACTGATATAGAAACAAGTTTTTCAGAATACTGTTGGGATTTTAGAAGACATTTGTAGAATCGGTTTCAGGTCTTAATGGGCTAATAAGTGGAACATTTTGCACAGTGTAGTGAATAAGACATAAATCGTGGCTGTCGGGTGGAAACGGACAAATTAACCCGTGTTCCACTGGATCCAATCAATGTAGTTATGATTTAGTCTTTTGTTACTACTTTTCATTGGTTCAATAGGCTATTTATAAAACCAACGGACAGACAAAACAAATTCAAAAATAGCACAAAGAAGTTGCAGATCTCCATGCTCACAGCGCATTCAGAGCTTGTACATCGGCTTCCGCTTTTGCGCAACACACATGTCATTCATTTATGAGAAAACATAAAAAGTTGAAATATGGACGTTTCTGCCCGACAGCAAGGAAGTGTGTGTCGTGCGTGTGTACGTGCACTTGTGCTGTATATCTTTGTGAGCATTGTGTCCTCGCAAGGACAGAAAGAGGAACATCATGGAAAGTGAGGACATTCTTGAAGAGGCTTCATTTTAGTAGTGGTGATGGTCATGCAGGGCTAAGCCTGATTCATAATTAGTTGTACGATGGTGTCCGGCTCCTAAAATAGCCGACCTACAAACTCATAATGCGATGCGTTTGTATATCTGCTATTTTTCGGGCATGGGATACTGGCACGGATACTGGCGCGCAACAAAAATTATAAATCAGGCTTTAGAACCAGCTGAAAAATCACTCCCCAGCCAGCCATAAAGCCCTTTGGGCAGGTTCAAGCAATCACTCAAACTTCAATGTATTTCTAGAGCGGTGGTTGCAAAAAAAGAAAGGAAATAAGAAAAAGAGTTGTATGCCTGTAACATATGAATTGGGTTTCAGAGAACGGTATGGTGCATTAACACCAGAAAATTAGAAGCGACAACTGCATTAGCGAACAATTATATGTTCTGTAAAAGAGAGCATGTGATGTCTATGATAGAGATGATTAAGTCAACGTATTGCTCAAGGATATGGGCTTTTCTACGCAGACAAACTAAAGCTCTTATACACATGAAGGAGTTGCTTGTCTTTGGGTACTTGCCCCAAGACATGTAAGTAGTCAATGTGATGCCTGTGTCTGCTTCGATACACACACACACACACACACACACACACACACACACACACACACACACACACACACACACACACACACACACACACACACACACACACACACACACACGCAACATGCACACACTTTCCAACTTGTGATCTTAACCTTTAATATCTACACAGATGAACTAAAAAAAACACTGTCAACACGGCTTAACAATGTTTGCAGTTCTTAAGCATCCTTCTTTACAATACAAAAATACCGAGTCAGGACGATAGAGATGCCAGAGCCATGAAACCAGAACGCGTCGCCCACTATCTCAGAGCTTGTACAGTATGCATGAATTCAGAGAATGAATAACTAGTGAATTATACAAAAAAACAACAACAGAACCACTTATAAAACCTGCATCCAGATAAAGAAAACAGCTGCTGTTTTGCCTCAAGATACACCATTAATACATTCACTCTGTGGGATCTGGCTTCAGTCAGTGTGACCCAGGTTAGCCCCCACAGTTGACTTTGGCACAGGCCTGGGTCCGACCCCGGGCCTGTTCGTGTGAATGACGCAGTATTGACCCGGCGCTCACTTTGCATTGGAGCGTCGGTACAGTACGGCCCGTGGTGGAGGACACTTACAGTAACATATATACGGAATGGTTGAGAGAGGAAACGCACTACGTAGTATAGTACAGTGGTTCTCAAAGTGGGGTCCGGGGACCCCCAGGGGGTCCGTGAGGGGGTTCCAGGGGGCCCCCAGCTAAATGATTGATAGTATGAAACTAAGTTGACCCTTATAGGTCTGTAACTCTGAGAGTGTGCACAGTACACACATGGAGCCAAACAGGTCCGTTTGGTTCCATTACCAAACTGGGGGGTCCTTGAAATTAAGGTTTGAGAACCACTGGTTTAGTAGAAGTAGACTACACTACTGTACAAAGTGTTGTGCCTGAAATAAATACCGTTTCGACCTGATATGATGGAGAGATGAGCACTACCTAGTCCTGCTACCATCCACTGACCTCCACCACCTTTTTTTTTTCCTTTTTCTTTTTCCTTTTTTTTGTAAATTATTGAATGAAACTAATAAGAGCAATTTCTGCTGGCTTATTGCATTTGTACTTGAAAAGTTATGGGTTGGTAAAGCTAATGAGTTTGACTAGACATGACTTCTAAAGAATGGACTGAAAATGTGCCCCCATCTTTATCTCTCTGATTAATTCTTTCTTTGGATAATTGTGGACTTGGATTAGTGACCTTCTGGCGATGACTGTTGCTCTTTTAGACGTGCGAGAGAAAGGAAAGGTTGCACAGTGACTTAAACCTGTTTGTTGCACTCATTTTCTTTTTGATATCCGTTTCCACAATTTCTGTCACACTTTGATGTAGTCTAACGAGCTATGTTTTGTTGTCCTGAGTGTTGGTTTTTAAAAGATACAGAGATACACTGGTACAGTATGTTCAAATTTTCATACAGTCACAAGACCATTGATTTGAGTGTCCTTAACATATAATGATCAATTCCCAAGTTTATTTAAAGTCCAACTTGCAGGTTGTTTGTCTTGCTCTGTAAACAATGCGGAGTGAGGTTCTAGGAACCTCAGATCTAGGCCACCAACCATATCAGACTCTCACAAGTTATCACCACGGGACCATAGCTCTAGCTCCCGATTACCTCTGGAGCAGTGGTTCTCAAAGTGGGGTCTGGGGACCCCCAGGGGTCCTTGAGGGGGTCCCCAACAAAATGAGTGAATTAACATCTCATTCTTAATCAGTTTAACCACTTAAACCTATTCAATTCTGCGGCTATTCAAAATTGTAGAGCTGCTATATTTGAAAAATGTGGAATAATTCTGAAAGTTTTTAACACAAATCTTCTGGGAGTCCCTGGCACAAAATATTTTCAGATGGGGGGGTCCGCGGCCAAATGCATATCAATTCGGGGGTCCTTGACATGAAAATGTTTGAGAACCACTGCTCTACCGTTCTCATGCTATCAGCTGCTTCCCTTGTTTGTCTACTGTAGCCAGTTCAAAATTATAATGCTGTGGTCCATTCTAAAATGCTCCATCTACAGCGTGCATTATTATATATCATACAAGGGCCTTTTTGTGCCTATTACACTCTGCTGAAATGCGATGCCATTGCCAACATTATTGACCATATTATATTTATGGTCGTAGCAGGTAGTAGCTGTTAACCTGCAAGTTGGATTTAAAAGCCAAAACTACAGTCATTCTGGAAGGCTATAACTATTTATAATGTGGTTGATAGGTAGAAATACAATTTGACTTCTCTGAAAACAGTGACATACTGTGCAATACGATTTGTAGTAGTGCTTTGTTGCTGAAAATACTGGTAGTAGCATAATGCTATGCTTTGCTAGAACTAAAATCAAAGGAAAAAAAAAAATACCCTGCCCATTTTACTGTTGCTTTACTGCTGTGCTATTTGAAACGTTGGGCCAGTTATTCTGTGTCTTGTTTATGTTTTTTTCTTTTCTTTTTTTCTTTTTCTGGGGGTAGCTTTAAGAAGGCCCTGCAAAGAAGCACAGGGTTGTAATTGCACTAGGTAACGATTTAAAAAAAAAGTTTACAGTATTTCTTGTAGAAATGTGATCTGCCATGGAAAACAGGGCTGTGGGGGGGGGATGACTGAGATAATGAGTGAATGTAAACTACCTGTATATCTGTAGCACTGCTTTGGCTAGGGGTCCAGGGCCTGATTGAATAGGGCAAAAAAAAAAATACTGAATCACTTTGCTAAATTGCACACTTTCACAGTTGTAGTAGGGCAGAATATAGTAGTCATTTGATATCGAGGTTTGGTGTTTCCTTTAACCTGGAGCTGTAATTTCAAATGACTATTGGTTCTCTAATGTGAAAGAGCATGAGGAAGAATTTCTCCAATAAATCTAAAAGATAACTAAGATCCTATGCAGGCCTCTGTGATATTTACGATATGATATGCCAGCAAATTATTTTTCAACTATCCAGACATGTAAGACATGTACTGTAATAGCAGGGTCTGAGACCATAAAAAAAGAAAAACTATGCTTAGGAGAGGGATATGCGTAATAAATAAATAAATATTTCAACACATTTTAAATATTTCAACACATTTTAAAATGGTCACGCTTCAGTTCTAAACGTAGCTCTTATAATCAGCAAGAATTTAGTTTTTTATTATGATTGAGATTAAACACAATACGTTTTATAGTGCATTTAATCAGTCAGACACTAACTAAAATCACTCACCTACTGCAAATCCACCAAAAATCATACCGTTATAGAAATACCCTGAGGTTTCCATGCTAATTTGTTTTCCTACACACGTGATCTAAGGAGAATTTGAAAAACTATATCATTAAATAACATGCAGTGATTAAAAAGTGTGTGGACCAGTGCCTTATAGACTATGTGGATATGAATATTGTTGTGTAAGATCTGTAGCTGTAAAATGGCAAACCTTGATGGAGCTGTTTTCCATATAAAATTATTATGTTAAGAAAATATCCTCCAACAACCTTGGGAGGTGGGTTGTAATACTGACTTATTTGCTTGTGTTTTAAACAGTTCATATACCTTTTTTTTTTGTCATCACCATATCTATCGCAACTTGCAAAAGAAGCACCGACATATCCTTGATCTTCTGACAGATAAAAATTGTTGTCATTCCAATTTCAATATAATCATATATAGCTCGTCAACAATAATACATGGGATCTCCCTGATTGACAAGCTTCTGTCAAGAAACCTCGTATCTCCATATTTCAATGTGTTAAGTTTTTCTTTTTTGTAAAGTAACGCCCTACTTCACCATACAAGAGTGTTATGCAAAAGTGGTGAAAATAGGTCATCTACAAGCTCACAAAGTGAGCTTGTAAATCGCTATTTTCACTATTTTAAGATATAAAAAAATAATAAAAGGGAACGGTTTTGGACATACCGTACAAGGTTTCCACCCAACCGTGACGATGTGTTGCTTTTTAATGTGTAGCTGGGTATTGAACCTACGTCAACGTGTCACAATTATCAACCCTGGGATGCAACTTTTAGTGGCTTTCAGTAGTGCAAAAATTCTTGGACATAAAACAATTTTTGTCATCATTTCCCCTTTTGCATTCACTTAAAGCTGCACTATGTAACTTTCCTCTTCTACCCCCGGATTTGAAAGTGCTGAAATGTTTACCATTGAGCTAGTAGAGCCTGCCTGCCTGCTTGCTCAGGGGATGAATTGAATCTTGACCATCAGGTCAAATTCAATCGTGTCAGATCCTGTGTCTAGTTGAGACATCCGAAAGTCTCAATAGAAGAGCAGGGAGACAAAAATACAACCACCCCGATTGTATAAGTTATATTGTATTAACATGTACTCTATCATACAGGTTGTACAACGTTACATTTTATTCATTAAGAAAAAGTTACATAGTGCCGCCTTAAACCTGTTTTAGCCATATCGTTTACTACTTGTCTGCCTTATTAAGTACTGCGTACAATTCTGTCCCAGCCCCCAAAAACAATAGACTACCAATATGTTTCTCTGCCTCTAGGAGTCTTTCTTATTGTACTGTACAGGGTGAAAGTGAAAGTGAAATTGAACGGTGTTGCACTAAAGCCTGAGTTATGCTGGGTCAAACTAAGCATGAATCACCCCTTAAACAGTGATTCTCAGAGAATGTTATGGCTAACCCTTGAGAGGGCGAGCTCTATTTTGGTGGCCGAAAAAAGATGATGCTGTAATGTATGTGTGTTATATGATATACTAATTTGTAATGTTAACTTTATTTGATTGAAATTGACATCTCACCTAGGCCTACAGCAAACCACATTTGCAATAGTTAAGTTGCATCAAGGTTGCTTTTAACATAAATCAGTATATTAAATGTTAGCAATATTTAAAACAAAGAATGACTGGATGTCAAATGAAATGAAAGAAAAATGTGGGATATGGTAGGATATTATATTTGGTAAAGATCCTATTTTGACAGTTTTTATGTAAACGTTTTTCTTTTACATCTCTAAGCACTTCAGTAGTGCTTAACCCCTGTTGCTCTAAAATCAGTATAATGATTTTTTTTTTTGTATCCATGTAACAAATGTAGCATGACTTACAGTTAGAAAGAAAAATCAGGTCAAGTATTCTTTTCAAGGAGTGGTTACCAGAAATCGTTTATTTTATTTTACATTTACCTGCATCAAAGAAATGCATGCCATTCATACACGCATAACTCTAGCCCGGTGAAATATATGATGCATACAGTGTCTGCAGACAAAGCAGTGAGGAGTCTTGCAGTGGAATGGTTTTCTTTCTTTCTTCTTTTTTTTTTGTCACACACCATGGTCCTTTATTGATTGTTCAGCATTGTAATACACCCAGTAATCTGGTGACTGTGAGAGGAATACAAAGACTGACTACTTTTAGTCACGTGTGTGTGCATGAGGACCTGCAGCAGAACTCAAGAAAAATAATTGCAATGGAGGTTGCTTGTGTGTATGTGCGTGCGTATGTGTCTTTGAACGTTAATGCCAGCACTTTAGAATTACTAATTAAAATTTGCTATATACTGTGGTTGCCTATGGGCGACCACACTAATTAAATGCCAAGAGTGAGTGTCGTTTAGGCAAAGGGGGAACAAGTCACCTTCAAACCCATGTGCTCAGAGCGCTGACAATCAGAATGGGGGGAAAGAACCCACAGTGTGCACTATGGAAAATCTGTCATGAATCGCTGTGCTCCTGCTATTTTCCTTGTCATTTCCCAGCTTGTTGTTAGTATTTGCTATAGCTTTCTACTCTCTACACGTTGCTTGTGTCAATTCTGGTTTTCTTGATTACAAGTGTATCTCTTTGCTAAAAAGACAGACTTATAACTTGGTGCTTCATTCATGGAAATGGGTCATGTTTGTATTGTTAATAATGCATGGACTTTACTTGGTCCTGATTCACTGGTTAGTGGTGTCCGTTGACAAACTCATATGAGGAAAGCACATCTGACTATGCTACAGATGTACTTTTTGACTATGATAAATAATGCTCACTATCAACAGGGCTTGGACCACGCAGACAAACTGGGATGGGAGAGTGTCAGCAGTGAAAACATTTGGAGAGTGGCTGCTTTATGTGAAAAAAAAAAGGTTAATAATGTTTATGCGCCTTGTGACTCAAGCAACAATAATATAAACAAGTGAACCGCAAGTTGCCACTTTTGACGTTTCATAAAAATCTTAAAATAACCTTCATTCCCATCTTGTTCTTTCCCAACACCAGTTTCAGTTGTGTAGTACAAGTGACAGATAACTTTCAAAATGCAATACAGAAAAGTCTGCTTTCTAATAAAAGTCCATACTTCACCAAATGTTCTTTCTTGTGTTTGTATTTCATGCAGGCATAATGCTGAAATAAGCAAATGCTAATGCTAAATGCATAGATTGGGATTGATCTGCCCAAAAGGTTTCTCCACCACTTTTGACAGTCCTTACTTCAAAGAATGTCCGAGTTTTGCAGTTTTGTACTCATAGGTGACACATTACTGTCACAAGTAATAATAGATATATTTAAGAAATTAAATTAGTAGTGTGTGGATGTGTGAACATGTACAGTAAGAAAACAAATGTAAATCAACCAAAGTCCAAACCAACCTGATCCTAGCCCATCAAGACCTCATGTTGCTTCCGTCCAGCTTCCCTGTCCTCTGTAAATAAACAAAGGAGCATGGCTAAACCAAGGGGCCACTGTTGTGACCAGCGTGGACAACACTCCCCTAAAATGTCCAGCCTTAAAATACACCAGGGAATTCACACTGGAGCGATACGCAAATCAGTGCACATCAGCCCACTTTTGCCGCCATCTTGAGTGAGTAGATTGACAGCTGCCACAAGTGTAGAGTAGTGTAGTGTAGTCTGTAGTCCTGTGTTTGTTGTCCAGCAAATTGCACACATTTCCAACCTGGAAGAAAAGCTTTGGAGATCAGATGTCGGAGATATCAAAGAAACGTCGTATGGCTTGGCTTGGGTATCTTAAATACAACTAGACGCGTCGCAATTCAGGGCAATTGCAAAGTGTGGTTGCGCCGACGCGAGTCGCGGGTCGCGGCCGCCGGGCTCTAGGAATACGCTGGGAGGAATACCGTCGGAGGCTGCGCCAATTACATTGTCACGTCACTCCTGAGATCACTTGCGTTTCATTTAGAGAGGATTGATCCCCCCAAAAATCATGTTTTTGCATCAAACGGTTACGTTTTGTGCATTTGTGGCGCCCCCTATGGGTCAAAGTGGAAATGCTTTTGGAGATTCGTTGAGTAAACCACCCTCGACATTTGATTCAAATTTGGGATTGACCGGACGTTTCGTTCGTGATTTCTAGCATTTTTGGTAAAACGGGCCCCTCCCGCTAACTTTGGAAGCCATTTACGGACGAACGGTAAGGACTATCAAAATGCCGTTTGGATATGTTCATCGCATGGGTCCAGAGATCATGTGTACCGATTTTCGTGAAATTTGGACAAAATATGTGGGAGGAGGAGCTAAAAGTGTGTTTTGAAGAAAATTCAAAATGGCGGAAAATCTATCCTGACGCAAATGGGCGTGGCCTATATGGGGAGATGCGTCGTGACCCAAGGAATCCAGGTGAAAATTTTGATTTTACGACCTACGGTTCAAGAGTTATAGGCCAAAACGTAAAGGGGGCTGTTATAGCGCCACCATGTGGCCGAATGGTGTGATAATTTTTGTAATAATTTCGGACTAAATTATGAACCTCCCCTACAAATATGGTAACTCTAGCTCTTACGGTTTCTGAGAAAAAAATACTTGAATTTGAGTTTTTTCACTTTTCCATTAAAGCGGATGGGGAAATTTAATGCACTTATAAATCAATATCAATTAAACTATTTAACCAATCTCTTAGCAAAATACAAGCACACGATTCCCGCTCAAGACGGTCATTTTGACATATGGCACGACATTGGGGGATAAAAACTGTGGGAGGAGATGCGGTTCAAAGTATTGTTTATCTAGGAAAATAATAAAGCCGGAGGATTACTATAGTCTGGTTGCCCTGTTAGGGCAACCACACTAATGAGATTGAGCTAAAAGCTAAATTGTGTTTCTCTATGTGTCCAGTCTGAGAAACGTTGTCTAACGTGGGTGGCTCACGGTCACGGTGGCTGAGTAAACAGCCAGGGACTCTTGTCTGTCTGTCAGCAAGTGTTCAGACGTCGGAGATATCAAATAAATGTAGTATGGCTTGGGTGTCAGCTGACGAAATAACATAACCTTCAACAACATTCCCAAACACATATAAGCTCAAACGAGCATGACAGCACACAATCAAAAATATAAACATCTGTTGGAGGCGAGGGCGAGGCGAGCATCAGCGTTGCCATGTCGACTTTGGGCTTATTTTTCTGTAAAGTTGCTTGTAAAATTTGTAGTTTTGTGTACTTTTATTTTACTTTTTTTATAAAGTGTACTTGCTTATTTAGGCTTATTTAGGTACTTGCTTATTTAGGCTTTTTTTTAAAAAATATATATTTTTTAAAACCAGTGGTTCTCAAATCTTTTCATGAAAATGTTTTGTGCCAGGGAGCATTTGTGTTGTTAGAATGTTTTAAAAAATATTCCAAATATTCTTTATTTTATTGCAAGAGTTTTTTTAATAGCCTATGTACAAGCTCACGTGAGCTTGTAGATCGGCTATTTTCAAGTAGCCGATGTCACTAAGCCACTTCTTTTGGGCTTGTTTTCATAGACCTGGTTGCTTATTTCTCTCGCAAAATATGGCAACACTGATCGCAACAGGTCCGTTGTGCACTTTCTCAATGATCAATGAACAATATAAAAATAAAAATAATAACAATACTGAGCTATAATAATATTATAAATATATATATAGATAATCAGTACTCAAGATGACTATATTTTATTTCGGTTACACAACTAAGCAACAAAACGTTGTTCTTTTCAGGTAAAATGAATGATTGTGACTGACTGGGCACTGTCATTACATCTGGTCTAGGGCACAGATGTAATGACTTTTTTCCAGGTAGCGTGCCTTTGCGTCTGCGTTCAGCTTCTCTCTGTATGGTATCTCTCTCTGTCACGCATTGCCCGGTCCATCTTCTGTCCTTTACCAATAAATTCGCTGTAGTTCAGGACACGTCGTGACTCGTGGGTAACTGTCAATGTTGTTGATACCATAGATATTAGAAACCTAGATACCTCATTGGCCTCTGCAGTTCATTGGGGCGACTTGTATCGCAATACACGGCGGCTCTTCCGTCTTCCGCAGGGAACCTGTCACTCAAAGTGACTACTGGACAATCACAGCGCTCACAGTGCGTTGACTACTGGCCAATCACAGTGCGTCTTTTCCGGGACTTGTGCAATGGTTCTCAACCAGTGGTCCGGGAACCACCAGTGGTCATTGAGGGGGTTCCAGGTGATACCCAGCTAAATGATGGAGATAATAACCAAATGGACCCTTATAGATCTTTAAATCTTGAATATAACATTTCATACTGTCAAGAGTCAAATTGTTAAACATCTGCATTACTTACTAAACAAGTACACAATTAGAGAACATAAACAATTGTTATTTTGACAACAGCTTATCGAACGATAACATATTCTACGTTTTGGGTGTGAGAGGCTAAAGCTTATCAAACGGTGTTCCGTGACTCAAATGCTGAATAAATAATGGACCTTGATATGAAAAAGGACCAGTCTCTTATTTGAATTTCACAAATAGAGTGTGGAGTTTGCCAAGTTCCAACTAACTAGATGCTGCGCACAGCTGTCAGCTGCTGCCTCTCAAAGGGTTAAGAGCTGGGTTAAGAGCTGGGTTACAAAAAGACCCGCCCCCACCTGCCTCTGATTGGCCTACCGAACTTCCGCGTGTGTGACGCACACGGCAGCCCTGCGGAAGCAGGAAGCGCGCCCGAGATACAGACGCTTCAGAGCCGAATGAGGCGTCTACCTTTATATGTCTATGGTTGATACGAGCTGTTGTTATGGAGCCCACCTAATATGGCCACCGGAACTACTTCAGCCTAAGCTTGGCCACGCCTTTTGCCCGGCCCCTATAGTAAACTGGACACAAGTTGCCATACCAGTAGTCTCGCGTAGCCAGACAACTATTCCACAATCTCCAACTCCCGAAATCCGATTGAGGAAACTGGCACTTCCGTTCACGAAAATATATTTTAAAATATCTTTACATTTTCTTTTTTAATTTCCATTTCTGCTAAGCAGCAAGCTAAATATACTTAGATGATTTTGATTTATAGTCGGATAAATTTGCGCGACTGTAAAGACGAAACGGAAGTGGGGAGGAAGCTTCACATCCGGCTTATATTCTAATCATGATCAGAGCTTCCGAGTCCCAGACTGTATGCCGGAAACATTTGAAAATTGTGGGAGGCAACAGTCTGGTAACGCGAGACTACCATACCAGGGGTCTTCAACAGGGGTCCGGGACCCCTAGGGGGGGGCTCAGAGTTACTACAGGGGGGCCGCCAAATCTTTGTGTGATAGGATTATTCTTTTTTTACATGAACCACTTGAACCCTAGCATCCCTATTCTGAGGGGAACATTAGCCGAAAACAGCAGATCTACAACGCTCACACAGGGCCGTGGGAAGACGTTATATGTTACGGGTGCTGTATGCGCATGCATGCACGTGCGAAAATTTGCGGTTTCTGGGGTTATTTTGTTAATTTGATTTGGTTAATTCGGTTCCAGAACACTTATTGCACTAAATCCCCCCCAAATAACGACCAACAACAACAGGCACATTATGCAAAAATGTTTTGATTTTGATTTTATGTATATATATATATTTTAATATAATTTTTTAATTTTTCATACTTTATTTTCAGGGGGTGCTGCAGCCCCCTCAGCACCCCCACTTCCCACGGCTATGTATGTGGGTAAAGTGATGATAATATAATGTATTTAATATATAATGTATGTGGGTAAAGTGATGATAATATAAGGACACATTCAAGTATCTGACAATGTATTAAGTCACCAGCCTGGCATGGCCAGACTAATATCACTGTGTAGATATGAGTCTGGAATCTCTGTGTGGAACCTGCATTTCCAAGGAGCAGATAAAACAAATGTCTCGGGTGATAAACCTGGCCCATATTTTGGCTATGTCAATATAGGCTTTTTTTTGTTTTTTTAAGCTACAAGCTCACAACGCATCGCATTGCGATGAAGGCCAAGGACCCCATAGCTGAGAGAGAGATGAAGCAGGGACCACCTCTATATTGTATAAAATTGTGTTTCAGATAAACCTTTGCTGCTTTTTTTCCCCACTACACCTATAACTCTTTGCCAAAAATAGCCGCCGATCTACAAGCTGATCTCTCGCGCTGCGAGGCGTTGTGAGCTTGTAGATCTGCTATTTTTGGCTAAAGTTCTCCTCAGAAAAGGGATACTAAGGTTCAAGTGGTTAATGTAAAAAAAATAAAATCCTATCACACAAAGATTTGGCAGACCCCCTGTAGTAACTCTGAGGACCCCCTGTCTGTCTGTCTGCGGTGTAGAGCCTGTCTGTCTGCTGTGTAGAGCCTGTCTGTCTGCGGTGTAGAGCCTGTCTGTCTGCGGTGTAGAGCCTGTCTGTCTGCTGTGTAGAGCCTGTCTGTCTGCTGTGTAGAGCCTGTCTGTCTGCTGTGTAGAGCCTGTCTGTCTGCTGTGTAGAGCCTGTCTGGCTGGGGTTGCTATGATGATCAATTTACCATATTAGGGACATCAACAGGCATCGACTTCCTTGATTGGCCAGCCCGACCCATCAGCGGATTGGTCAAACTTTGCATGACACTTGTGCCAATGAACCAATATAAGTGGTAGAGCACACTTTAGGACTCCATTCTGTTACACAACGAGACTTGAAGAATCTAATTTGATCCCTGGAGGAGCTGTTGTGAGAAATGTTCTACTGGACGCTGAATCTGAAGAGAGGACCAGTGTTAGGCGGTCAAGCTGCTGCTGTTGCCGTGGGAGACAAAGTCTACTCATTTGGAGGGTACCGTAACATCAACAAGGCTCGGATTGATGTTCACATCTTCAACACAGTGGCTTTACGCTGGAGGAAGTTGACCCCAGTGACAACCGGAAGAGGAGAATTTCACATTGAGGTTCCATCCAATCCCAAGGGCCACACAGCTGTGCTGATAGAAGATATGATCTACATCTGGGGGGGTTATGAATATGACACAAGGGAATACCGCAACGTGCTGTATGCATTTGATGTCGACGCCCACAGATGGTTCAAGCCCAAGGTTTCTGGAACTGTTCCAGAGGAGAGGTGGAACCACACAGCCTGTGTCTTGGGGAAGGTCATGTATGTCCATGGAGGACACAATGGGACTGTATACTATAATGACATCTACAAGTTGGACACCACCACAATGGTCTGGTCTTTAATTAACACCAGAGACACTCCAGAATCTCTTCCATCACATCACTCTGCCACCATCATCGGGACAAAGATGTTTGTATTTGGGGGCGGAACCTCCCCCTTTAACAACAACAACAACATCATCAGAGTGTTTGACACAGAGACCAACTGCTGGCTGAACACACCTTCTGCACAGCTTCTTCCAAAAAGACGCTTTGGTCATTCAGCCTTTACCTACAATGGAGAGTTGTACATTTTTGGAGGTATAAACAACACTCTTAACACCCTCAATGATCTGTGGAAATTCAGTCCAGAGACCTTCTCCTGGAAGAAGGTTGAGCCCAAAGGGAAGAGGCCGTGTGGGATGTATGGGATGTGCTGTTGCATTGTGGGAGATCGTATCATCCTCTCTGGAGGAGAAGACGGTGATGATCTGTACATGTTAGACTTAAGTCCTAGTCTGAAGACAGTATGCAAGCTAGCAGTTATTCAGTACGATCTGGACCAATCAGAACTCCCACACGACATCAGGTGGGAACTGGAAGCCATGACTAACAACAGCAGCAAATAAATAATATAAATAAGACGGGGTCCAATAAGGGGCGTGGCCTCATGTGGATGTCACACTTCATGTGACCAATCTGTGACGTCAGTCAACTATGACATAATGACTCCATATTTGGGCAAGGTTTCTATCCCGATCTGACTGCCATTGACTTCCATTATAACATTGAAGTTAAAGGGATATTTCACTTTCAAAAAAACTTTGGGTCATTTTATCGTCTACACAGGCTTTTGTGAACCCCCCAGACAGTTTTTAAGTTGCTTGATTCAGTATTTAGATATTTGATATTCATTTATCAGACACGCCCCCTTCCTATACAAACTCATTATAACTTCAAACTCCATTTTTAACATGTTAGATTCATCAAAAACACCCGTCCTTGGTTCTGGTGACTCACCCTGCCCTCCTAATACGCGAGGGGGCCGTGTTTTTTTGATAAAAATATCTCCACATTAATGGTTAAAAAACCTCCTAACTCCACTTGAGCTGTATATGGGCAGGGCCGTGGGAAGACGTTATAGGTTGCGGGTGCTGTATGCGCATGCTAAACCAAGGGGCCACTGTTGTGACCAGCGTGGACAACACTCCCCTAAAATGTCCAGCCTTAAAATACACCAGGGAATTCACACTGGAGCGATACTCAAATCAGTGTGGACGCAAAGTGACCTGACTTGCATGTTGGGAGAGAACCCATGGATATGATCAGTATGGAAAACACAGAGGAGAGAGAGACACTGGCCGTTTCTCAATTCAAAGAACGGTTTGCATCCTTGTGAAGACCTTATGGTTGACGAGTATATGTGCACAGGGAGACCATGCCATTATTTGACAAATCAAATGCGGTGTATTTTATTTATATATATTTTTTTAATATAAATAAAATACAAGCCAAATGTAGTCAGTTAAATCCATTGAAGTTACAACTTGCTGCTCTCTAGTGGAAAACAATGCTTATTGCAGCTTTAAGACAGTTGACAAGTATGTTTTCATCCCAACCCAAGACCATTTAACTAATTAGCCACTTAAACCCTCTATAGTAAACTGGACACAAGTTGCCATACCAGTAGTCTCGCGTAGCCAGACAACTATTCCACAATCTCCAACTTCCGAAATCCGATTGAGGAAACTGGCACTTCCGTTCACGAAAATATATTTTAAAATATCTGTACATTTTCTTTTTTAATTTCCATTTCTGCTAAGCAGCAAGCTAAATATACTTAGATGATTTTGATTTATAGTCGGATAAATTTGCGCGACTGTAAAGACGAAACGGAAGTGGGGAGGAAGCTTCACATCCGGTTTATATTCTAATCATGATCAGAGCTTCCGAGTCCCAGACTGTATGCCTGTAACATTAGAAAATTGTGGGAGGCAACAGTCTGGTAACGCGAGACTACCATACCAGGGGTCTTCAACAGGGGTCCGGGACCCCTAGGGGGGGGGCTCAGAGTTACTACAGGGGGGCCGCCAAATCTTTGTGTGATAGGATTATTCTTTTTTTACATGAACCACTTGAACCCTAGCCTCCCTATTCTGAGGGGAACATTAGCCGAAAACAGCAGATCTACAACGCTCACACAGGGCCATGGGAAGACGTTATATGTTACGGGTGCTGTATGCGCATGCATGCACGTGCGAAAATTTGCGGTTTCTGGGGTTATTTTGTTAATTTGATTTGGTTAATTCGGTTCCAGAACACTTATTGCACTAAATCCCCCCCCAAATAACGACCAACAACAACAGGCACATTATGCAAAAATGTTTTGATTTTGATTTTATGTATATATATATATTTTAGTATAATTTTTTAATTTTTCATACTTTATTTTCAGGGGGTGCTGCAGCCCCCGGCCTCAGCACCCCCACTTCCCACGGCTATGTACAGTATGTGGGTAAAGTGATGATAATATAATGTATGTGGGTAAAGTGATGATAATATAAGGACACATTCAAGTATCTGACAATGTATTAAGTCACTAGCCTGGCATGGCCAGACTAATATCACTGTGTAGATAGATATGAGTCTGGAATCTCTGTGTGGAACCTGCATTTCCAAGGAGCAGATAAAACAAATGTCTCGGGTGATAAACCTGGCCCATATTTTGGCCATGTCAATATAGGCTTTTTTTTTTTCTCACAACGCATCGCATTGCGATGAAGGCCAAGGACCCCATAGCTGAGAGAGAGATGAAGCAGGGACCACCTCTATATTGTATAAAATTGTGTTTCAGATAAACCTTTGCTGCTTTTTTTCCCCACTACACCTATAACTCTTTGCCAAAAATAGCCGCCGATCTACAAGCTGATCTCTCGCGCTGCGAGGCGTTGTGAGCTTGTAGATCTGCTATTTTTGGCTAAAGTTCTCCTCAGAAAAGGGATACTAAGGTTCAAGTGGTTAATGTAAAAAAAAAAAAATCCTATCACACAAAGATTTGGCAGACCCCCTGTAGTAACTCTGAGGACCCCCTGTCTGTCTGTCTGCGGTGTAGAGCCTGTCTGTCTGCGGTGTAGAGCCTGTCTCTCTGCTGTGTAGAGCCTGTCTGTCTGCGGTGTAGAGCCTGTCTGTCTGCTGTGTAGAGCCTGTCTGTCTGCTGTGTAGAGCCTGTCTGTCTGCGGTGTAGAGCCTGTCTGTCTGCTGTGTAGAGCCTACTGTCTGTCTGCTGTGTAGAGCCTGTCTGTCTGCTGTGTAGAGCCTGTCTGTCTGCTGTGTAGAGCCTGTCTGTCTGCTGTGTAGAGCCTGTCTGTCTGCTGTGTAGAGCCTGTCTGTCTGCTGTGTAGAGCCTGTCTGTCTGCTGTGTAGAGCCTGTCTGGCTGGGGTTGCTATGATGATCAATTTACCATATTAGGGACATCAACAGGCATCGACTTCCTTGATTGGCCAGCCCGACCCATCAGCGGATTGGTCAAACTTTGCATGACACTTGTGCCAATGAACCAATATAAGTGGTAGAGCACACTTTAGGACTCCATTCTGTTACACAACGAGACTTGAAGAATCTAATTTGGTCCCTGGAGGAGCTGTTGTGAGAAATGTTCTACTGGACGCTGAATCTGAACAGAGGACCAGTGTTAGGCGGTCAAGCTGCTGCTGTTGCCGTGGGAGACAAAGTCTACTCATTTGGAGGGTACCGTAACATCAACAAGGCTCGGATTGATGTTCACATCTTCAACACAGTGGCTTTACGCTGGAGGAATTTGACCCCAGTGACAACCGGAAGAGGAGAATTTCACATTGAGGTTCCATCCTATCCCAAAGGCCACACAGCTGTGCTGATAGAAGATATGATCTACATCTGGGGGGGTTATGATTATGACACAAGGGAATACCGCAACGTGCTGTATGCATTTGATGTCGACACCCACAGATGGTTCAAGCCCAAGGTTTCTGGAACTGTTCCAAAGGAGAGGTGGAACCACACAGCCTGTGTCTTGGGGAAGGTCATGTATGTCCATGGAGGACACAATGGGACTGTATACTATAATGACATCTACAAGTTGGACACCACCACAATGGTCTGGTCTTTAATTAACACCAGAGACACTCCAGAATCTCTTCCATCACATCACTCTGCCACCATCATCGGGACAAAGATGTTTGTATTTGGGGGCGCAATCTGCTTTTACAACAACAACAACATCATCAGAGTGTTTGACACAGAGACCAACTGCTGGCTGAACACACCTTCTGCACAGCTTCTTCCAGAAAGACGCTTTGGTCATTCAGCCTTTACCTACAATGGAGAGTTGTACATTTTTGGAGGTATAAACTTCGCTCTTAACACCCTCAATGATCTGTGGAAATTCAGTCCAGAGACCTTCTCCTGGAAGAAGGTTGAGCCCAAAGGGAAGAGGCCGTGTGGGATGTATGGGATGTGCTGTTGCATTGTGGGAGATCGTATCATCCTCTCTGGAGGAGAAGACGGACCTGATGATCTGTACATGTTAGACTTAAGTCCTAGTCTGAAGACAGTATGCAAGCTAGCAGTTATTCAGTACGATCTGGACCAATCAGAACTCCCACACGACATCAGGTGGGAACTGGAAGCCATGACTAACAACAGCAGCAAATAAATAATATAAATAAGACGGGGTCCAATAAGGGGCGTGGCTTCATGTGGATGTCACACAATCTGTGACGTCAGTCAACTATGACATAATGACTCCATATTTGGGCAAGGTTTCTATCCCGATCTGACTGCCATTGACTTCCATTATAACATTGAAGTTAAGTATATCAAATACAAAAGGAAAAAACGCAAGGCTCCAGCCTCATCCAAATTCCATGTGAGAATTCAAAAAAATAAACCAGACATTGTTTATGTTTTTAAAAACAATTTGTCACGAAAAAATGACCCAAAAGAATATCTCCACATTAATGGTTAAAAAACCTCCTAACTCCACTTGAGCTGTATGTGGGCAGGGCCGTGGGAAGACGTTATAGGTTACGGGTGCTGTATGCGCATGCATGCACGTGCGAAGATTTGCGGTTTCTGGGCGGTTTCTAGGGTTATTTTGTTCATTTAATTCGCTTAATTCGGTTCCAGAACACTTAAGGTCCTTACACACCGGAGCGATTTTTTCGTGCGAATAATACGCTTTTTTTTAAAACCTTATAAAGTCAATGCAAGCGTACATGGCGCGAAAAAGCGGAAAAGCGAAGCGAAAAAGCGTCTTTTAATTATTCGGAACGAGTCCGAATTTTGCGTATATTCGCACATTCGCCGGTGTGTAAGGACCTTTATTGCACTAAATCCCCCCCAAATAACGACCAACAACAACAGGCACATTATGCAAAAATGTTTTGATTTTTTTTTCTTTATTTTTTTTAAATATCATTTTTAAATTTTTCATACTTTATTTTCAGGGGGTGCTGCAGCCCCCTCAGCACCCCCACTTCCCACGGCTATGCGCTCACAGCGCACGTTGCGAGGCGTTGTGAGCTTGTACATCGGCTATTTTAGGCAAAGTGGTTTGGTGTGGGGAAAAAGGAGCAAACAAATTGCAGAGACAAAGGTCAAGTTTACTGAGTATTGAGGGTTTAAGTGGTTAAATGTCTGAAACGAGCCAAAACCATTAATGGACACAACACCGATGATAGTGCTATCAAACAAGTCTATGAAGCTATCTATGAAATCTATGAAAAGGTTTAATCTGCCACACAATTTAATGCAATATGTAGTGGGGGTCCCTGCTTCATCTCTCTCTCAGCTAAGGGGTCCTTCCTTGGCCTGAAAAACATTGAAGACCCCCCGCTCTATACCATGGGCTCTTTTCCCCTCTCCACCAAATCTCTTTGCCAAAAATAGCGCATACAAGCTCACAATCAGTGGTGGAAAAAGTACTCAAATTCTTTACTTAAGTAAAAGTACCAATACTGCAATATAAAAAATACTCTGTTACAAGTAAAAGTCCAGAATTCTAAATTTATTTGAGTAAAAGTACAAAAGTATTGGCATCAAAATGTACTTAAAGTACCAAAAGTAAAAGTACTAAATATTTGAAAATAGCCGATCTACAAGCTCACAATGCGTCGCGATGCGACGCGTTGTGAGCTTGTAGATCTGCTATTTTCAAATAGCCTATGTTTAAAATAGGTTTAAAGTGGTTAATGTATGTTTTATTATATCATAATTTATATCTGAAAAGTAACTAGTAACTAAAGTTTTCAAGTAAATGTAGTGGAGTAAAAGTACAATATTTGCCTCTGAGATGTAGTGGAGTAGAAGTAAAAGTATTGGAAATTGGAAATACTCAAGTAAAGCACAAATACCTCAAAATTGTACTTAAGTACAGTACTTAAGTAAATGTACCTAGTTACTTTCCACCACTGCTCACAATGTGTTGCAATGTGACGTGTTGAGAGGTAGTACATCTGCTACTCAAATGTTCCCTGCAAAATAGGGATGCTGAGGTTCAAGTGGTTAGGTCTACTGGAACAGAAACCTGCGCCCACTTGTGCTTGACCATGGGTTAAAAGACAAGATGCCCTTACCACCCATACCAATACAACTCCTGGACCAGATGGAATATCAAGCACGCTCAGATTGCCTGCATGGGAGTTGAGTGGTACTTAATATGTTAATACCTCTCTCGTCTCTCCAAGGGATGATTGAAAAGTATCATTTTTGTCTCTCTGCCCAAATCCATCCAGTCAATCTGAATTAAATCTGGCCTGTCTAATCCCCTTAATATCTCTGTTAAGCAAAGTGGTCTGAAAGTTCATTGTTAACATGGCCCTATTAATGAACTGGTGAACTAGAGGGTGGCCATAGCTGAGTGGTTAGTGAGCCCGCCTAGGGATCCAGAGGCCCTGGTTGCTCCAGGTACGATTCCAGGCCAGTCCAGCAGCAAATGTGTCGATGAAATGAAATTTGTCCCTGAGCAAGACTCTTAACCCCTAATTGCTCACGGGCCCTCATTGGAAACAAGACCGCAAGGACTTTCATGAACGGACCTGTTAAAGGAATTATCCTATCCTTAACAACACGATTGCTCTACTGCTGAATTTGGTATTCCTATTTTAGACGTGTCATTATAGCCCCTCACCCCCAAAAAATAAACAAACAAACAAACAAAAAAGTATTTAAAAAATATCGAAAATGGCAGATCTACAAGCTATATTGTGTATAGCTTGTAGAGTAGAAATGGAACCAAACGGGGTCCATTTGGGTCCATGTACATTCTCTCAGAGTTATGTGACCATTAAAAAGTTTAACATCCACTTATGTATGCTGAGTGCAGTGGTGTAAAGTAACTAAATACGTTTACTCAAGTAGCTACTGTACTTATTAAAGTAAAATGTTGAGGTATTTTTTACTTTACTGGAGTATTTCCAATTTTCAGCTTGTAGATCTGCTATTTTCAAAATATTTAAATACATTTTATTCTGCCTAATGAATACT
Organism: Gymnoscopelus braueri; assembly: GCF_963280865.1. Classification (NCBI taxonomy): domain Eukaryota; kingdom Metazoa; phylum Chordata; class Actinopteri; order Myctophiformes; family Myctophidae; genus Gymnoscopelus; species Gymnoscopelus braueri. The sequence continues at coordinate 27,881,135 of NC_137624.1, forward strand.
TTTACTTTTGGTACTTTAAGTATATTTTGATGCCAATACTTTTGCACTTTTACTCAAGTAAATGTTGTAAAAACTTTCCTTGTATTGATACTTTTACTTAAAGTAAAGAAATGTAGTACTTTTTTCCACCACTGGCTGTGTGTTCCCATAGCAACGCAATTCCATTCACCAGGTCTGTATCCCATCCATCCATCCATTGCTCTGGCGTTGACCTTCCGTCCTTCAGCTAACTGCGTCACTATACAGTGTCATAAGCGCGCGCGGCGTGTCGTACTTAGTTTGTTTGTTTCTTTCATTTTGCTGCTGCTCAAACAAACACCGTGTAAACAACCAGGTGGGAGACAAACAACACACGTTTTAAAGATGAGCGACTCTCCGGACTCTCCTCCCGAGAGGGAAATGAAGGCAAGTTTCATTATACATTTTAATAAATATCTGCCCGGGTATGTTAGCATGTGTGAGCTTTATAGCCCCGCCTGGAACCCAGGGTTGCCAGATCTGCTTATTATAATTTCCCTGCAAGATTTTATTTGAAAATAGCCGATCTACAAGCTGAGACGCGTTGTGAGCTTGTAGATCTGCTATTTTCAAATAGCTGATGTATATGTTAAAGTGCTCATGTGGCCCATAGTCGCTTCTTTTGGGCTGGTTTTCCTAGACCTGGTGGCTTGTTTCTCTCACAGAATCTGGAAACACTGCTGGAACCGCTCATCTGGGAGCTTAGCCATACGTCATGGATGAACTTCAACCTGGTGTTTGCGCTTTCTCTATTTACAGCCCCTACATCTACATAAACGTTCAGATATTCAAATATACAGTGCTTACCCCATGGCCACGGATGTTGCAATTATGTTCGGGCAGTCGGAAGTACCTGTATCGTCCTTATTGTTAAATAAAAAGCATTTTAATCCGATCGGTGGCCATTTTCTCCGAATTTTCTCCATACGCTTTCAACTACGCGACCCTATCGGTTGGGAGGCGTATTGCACTCTGATACATTATAACTATGAGAAAGTGGCCACCGATCGAATCAAAATGCTTTTTATTGAACAATACGCAAGAAACGGGGGTACTTAGACCGCCCGTTTCAACTTGTTACACCGGGTGGCCGTTGGGTCAGCCTTTACATTTGAAATCTGAACGTTTATGTAGATGTACGGGTTGTAAATGGAGACATTTCCAAAACCAGGAACAAGTTACGCCATGACTGTCATGATATGACAGTCATGTTTCAGGGCTAACAGTCTAGCCTTATTGCACCGTTTTGCTTGACAGTTAGCTAGCATTATTAGCTTGCTAAGCTAGTTGGTTTTATTACATAGCCTTCTCAGTCGTTGTGTTAACTTTAGCAAACATATGAAGTCAAAGAAGTAGCATTTTTTTGTTGTCGTATTTGGTCAGGCAAATGTTCATTTCGCAACGTTCTCTACGAATGTTAATACCAGCAGCAACTAACTGTTGAATGCCAAATGACTAGAAATCAGCAAAATAATTAATTATGCAGTTTATTAGTTTATTTATGTAATGTAACTTAAGTTAAGCAGGTGAATAAAGTTACATGGGCACATTACATGTTAAAGTATGCTCTTTATTGCATGCATCCTATGACATATCCTGTGTAAAGTGGCCTTTATAAGCTATATCATTGTAACGTCATGTTTGTCCTAAGTGATGACAACATGCCACATTACTCTTAGATTTCTTTCACTGTCGAAAGATTTGTCTCCAATCCATGAAGCCTGTCACCGACTGGTTGCATCATAATGACTTTATTTGATCCCTTCCTGCCATTTCCCTGTGCCTTTTCATAGTATGTGCACAATCCCAAAGCATTGTCATCTCATGCTCCAGATAGACAGAAATGTGCTCTACTGAGCACACTTTTCTTGTTCAATAAATTAATGTTTCAGATTAGTCTAGATTATAATGAAAGGTACTGTATCTATGGGCCACTGGCTAATGCTGTCATTTCATTTATTTTTCCCTTTTTAGGATTTCCAGTTTCGGCAGATGAAGAAATTCAGAGTTTTTGACAAGCCTGCAGACTTGCCGAAATACAGATCCAGCTTGCTGGCCCTCTCAAACAAATTTGGACTAACATTTGTTGGTCTAAACAAAACGCTGAAGGTCTACTGGACTTTAGACATTCTTACCGTGGACATACTTGAGGGCAACCCCAACTTCATAAGTACGCTCCCCCAAAAGCCATTCTTGGGCTTTCACTTCTTAGTAAAATCTTTTCACTATGTTGTCATTCAATTAACTACTACTTAACCACTTATGCACCACTTATTATACTCAATGCTATTCGAAAATAGCCAATTTACAAGCTCACAATTATTCATGTTGCGGCGCGTGGTTAGCTTGTAAATCTGCTATTTTCCACCACAATAAAATTTGAAATACTGTATATTGTAAAAATTTGAAAATGTTTGCCTAGGAAATGCCTAAAATTGGGATGCCAAAGTAGGCCTGTCACAATTACTACATAATCAGATAGATAAGCACAATTATTTTCCATAATTGTGTCCATGTTGAAACATTTTCATTCTGTATACTTTAAAACATTTTTTTTAAATTGGGGAAATAGCAGATCTACAAGCTCACAACTCGTCGCACCACGTTTAGAGCTTGTAAATAGGCCATTTCTACTATTCATGTTTTTTTTAAAAGTATAAAGTTATTAAATATGTCAATGATTATTTTGTAAGTTTAGGTAATTTATCATATCTGCCCTGTGCAACTTCAAGAGCCTAAAAAGCCAAACAGAAATGTAATTTATAATGTACTGTAGTCATAATCGTGACGTCGCCAAAGTGAAAAACAAAACAAGATGACTCCTTTCTGTTTGTTTCTGTTGCTCTCTCGTGTTTGTGTCTCCAGTGGAAGGTCAGAAGGGGCTGGTTGAACTGGACGTGGACATGTCCATTCATCATGTGGCGCTCAGCAGTGATGAGTTCACCCTCTCAGTGTGTGGAATGACTGAGGAGGGGCTGTCCATGAGCTTCTATGACACCCGCGCCTTCATGAACAAGGTGACTTGTTTTTGGTGACCACTTTAAAGGGATAATTCCCCCCCAAATTGTCTTTTTTAGTTTTTGTCGCATTCCTAAGCCAATAATTTGATGACGCAGTGCTGGTCATCAAATTATTGGCTTAGGAATGTGACAAAAACAAAAAAATCTCCATGAATTCAAGGCTTCATGGGGTGTGTAAATGATAGAAAATACTTATAATTTTTTTGGGGGGAGAACTATCCCTTTAAGCCTGATGTGCTTCTATATCTGCTATTTTTGAGAACCACTGTTCTAAACCCCTGTTCTAAATCCTATTTTTTTTTAATGTTATATCTATATCTATATATATATGCCACAGATGCTTTCCCGATTTTAATGGGATAAGGCAGCTGATCAGTAAATTTTTTCCCTTCCCTGCCAATTTAGGCCAACGAAAATAAGTTACCTTTTGCACGCATGCGGCCAGAAGTAGACGCCCACGTCTGTGTGCAGGACCTGAAGTGGAACCCCGGCCAGCCGTCCGTGTTGGCTCTCTGTCTGTCCGATGGTAGCATGTCGATTTTAGACGTTACAGACCGTATCTCGCAGGCCGCCTCTCTACCTGCCGCAAATGGAATTACAAGTGGTGAGTCAGCCATGAGACTGTGTATTAGAGACTGATATGCCACATTTTGGTCTGACCCGATTTTGTTTGGAAAAAAAAGTGCTGATTTAAAATGCCCCTATTTGAGAACGTTAAACTTATTTAAAAAAAAATATATTAAATGATTGCAAACCTTTTTGTTAGATAATACATTTGTATATTAAACATTTAGTATCAATCATGCAGTGAACAAGTAAATATCACACATGAACTAAACTTTATTTTATTTAGCCATTTAAACCCTATTCAGATATTTTTGAAAAATAGCTGATCTACAAGCTCACAACGCGCCATCGACTATTTTGAAAATGTTGTTTAAAAGGTTAAAAATGGAAATCGGCGATTGCCATAAATGCATACCGATGTAAAAAAAAAAAGGCAAATAATGGCCGATATGTTGGTCGATTTATGCACCTTTTTATAAGCATTGAATGACTCGAGCAAGTCTTTGTCTATAGTATACACATTTTGATAATTACGCAAACCTTTTGAGAAAATGAACGCAGTGCTGCTTATACAGTATATAATATGCAGATCTTGTGAATTCATTTTCTTTTTACAGTTTGCTGGAGTCCCAAAGGAAAACAAGTGGCAGCTGGGAAAATGAATGCCACAGTCATCCAGTACTCACCAGTAAGATGATCAACAATGGAAAATATACCAGTAATTTCGCATTGTTGACTGTTTCTTGACTATGTATGTAGACTTATTGAATAATTTGATGTTTTTCATCTGATCAATAGACACTGGAAGAAAAGAAAGTAATTCCCTGTCCAAACTTCTACAACTCTGACAACCCTGTCAAAGGTAAGATGGTCACTGGTGTATTTAGAACATTACATTTACATTACAATTATGCCTATCACTGCAGTAATGAATTTTTGCAAACTCATCGAACATTTTGTCCTCTTCATTGGGTATTGATTGATTGTCTTAATTGATCATGAAATTAAATCATACGTCACATACATAGATATGTTCTCGCTTAGCAATGCTTGGAAGTGTGAGGGCTTAAGGGTGATTTACACTTAAGACCTATAAGCTCGTGTTTTGATCTTGTACAGTAGATCGAATAGGTTTGGTGCGTGAAGTACTGTTTCTATGTGTACCTGCATAAGGTCCCTGTCTGTAGTTGTCTTGCGCAGCCAGATAACTATTCCACAATCTCCGAATGCTATATAGAGTCTGGAACTACACCTGCCGAAAGCCGAGAAAGGAAGCTGTCACCTGTTCGTCAATTACTATATCTTAAATATAGGCTATATAGCTATATAGGCTTTGATTATTTAGATTTATATTCGGACAGATGCACATTAGCAGGTGCAGTAAACTACTGTGAGGTGACTGTTTTAATTTCTCCTTGTACATCTATAGTATGTTAAATTATATGGATGATAATATGGGGAATCCGTTGCTGTTTGTCTTTTGCCTGAAACCATCAGGTGGGCATTTTCACAATAGCCATGCATTGGCAGTATGCCACTCTGGTTCAAAATCAGCGCATTCAGCAATGGCTGATGGAAACGTCAATCCGGTGTAGTAATGTTATTATAGCATTCTCATATATCACTGTAGTCTATAATGGACTATGGTGACATAATATATACACGCTGCCTCCTAGACTGTATTTACCATGCATTCTTGCACTTTGTTACTAAACAAAGCAAGCCACTTACACACCACTTTCTCTTATATCAAAGTGTAAGATGTGTAGTGCATAGGGATTTACCTATGTACAAGTAAGACGCGCGAACGCTGGAAGCGAACGCACCTCGAAAATATTGTGTATTTACGGACTTGTAATCCGTGTTATTTCACCGTGATGGGGAGAGAAGTGTGTGTGTGTGTGTGTGTGTGTGTGTGTGCCGCGCCTCCTTCCGCGTTCGCAATAAAGCCATCCTAGGGAAGCTTCCCCCCTAGCTTTGTAGGTTACATAGCTTTTCCTCCTAGTAGCTACTGAATCCATTTGGTGACTACCTCTCAAAATGCCCAGAGTACTTCCTAAACTTCATCTAGGAAGTACCACCTTCTCCTATTTAGCACCGTTAGCATGGAAAGGGCTATAAGACCATACCCATTTCCTGGTTTCACATAGTGAATTAAAATCTCTGATAAAGAACTCTGCGGGAAGAGTGTCAGTGGTTTCTGGAGACTGGGTCTGCATGTTATGTAACCGACTGTATTTGTTTTATGCAACTATTAAAAAAAGAATTAATCTATTGTCTTGGCCAATTCTCCCTTGTAAAAGAGATCCGGCATTTCAATGGGACTTCCTTGTTAAATAAGGGAATATTTGAAATAAATACAGTGTAAATCCCAACATAGGCAATAATACCAGAGTTTCTTTTTGCCTTATCTGCATGCGCTACACTGTAAACAGCCAGCAATGTGCCGGTTTCCCATTTCCTCATTCTGCTTTTCCAACAAACTCAACACTGAAACATATATATCTCCAATATCCCACAGACAGCAATGTGCAGCCACTTCATATTTTACTGGTCAAGTTTTTCAAATAAAATGCCCCATCAAGTAACAGAAAAAACACTCTGGGTGCACTCATTTGTGCTGATTTTGCAATTGGTTTTCCCTGATGGTGTCAGTAAAATATTTAATTAGTTCCCCTTTCCTATACCACCATACATTTGATATTTAGCTAAGAGTAGAGCTTCAGTTACACACACTCATTTTAGAATGATTAGTAAATTCAGCTTACTAATTGCATAGACGGAGAAGTTAAGTTGAGCAGGGAAGTTCCTCGTTATGTCGTTTTTGTCTCAAGATGGACACAATTAAATAAAAGGGAGAGTCAGTCAGTGGTGTCCAGGCTCAGACTGAACTATACTGTATAGGCTGGCTCCAAGGCCATCATGTCTGAGGGTTTGAAGAAATAGCCTGTTTTCACTTGCAGATCACCCTCTGCTTGACAGTGACACTACACTTGTTGTTGATTCTTTCTCAATGTGATTTTCTCTTGGAATCTCAGTTTTGGACGTGTTGTGGCTGAGAACATACGTGTTTGCTGTGGCTTATGCTGCTGCTGATGGCTCCCCCGAGACCCCGCCTGAGCTGGTGGTGATCAGCCTTCCTGTAAGTACATCCTTCATCACTATTTTGTCTGTTGGCCACAACCAGTAAATATCCCCAATGCTGGATTTGTAATTAACCATCTGTGATTTCTTCGTAGCAAAAAAAGGACGAGCGGAAGACTGAGCGGTACCTGAACTTCAACGACTTGGTGTATGGCACTTGTACCGAGAGACAGCACCACTACTTTCTCAACCAGATAGAGGATTGGTGAGGAAGAACCACAATAAATAAACTAAACTGCATTCACAGACAGCGGATGCATGCTTCCTTTCTGACAGATTATTATCAGAAGTTATTTAGTCACTGTCGGGTGGAAACCTCAAACCTTGTATCTCTTTAGTTTGTTTTTAATAAATCAACGCTATTGGTCACATTTTGTCTCTTAACCACCTCAGCCCAAGCTTACCTTTCTTTTTTCCAAGAAATTACGAAAATAGCTTATGTACAAGCTCATTATGTTGTGAGCTTGTAGATCTGCTGTTTTTGCTATTTCTTTTTTTTTAAAGATTCTGAAAAATGTTGACTATATATATATATATATATATATATATATATATATATAATATATATATATTAGGGGTGGGACGATATATATCACGATATTAGGCCCACGATAACAATATATATCACGATATTCAACGATGTTCGATATATTGCGATATCACGATATTCGATATATATTGCAAGAAATTTCACCAACGATATATCACGATATCTGAAAATATCGATATATTGCGATGTCACGATATATTGCATGAAAATTCACCAACGATATATCACGATAGTCCTTGTATTCAATTCATAAACACATAAAATAGCACCAAACAGTTCAAAATCATCATTACACAAATACAGAGTAGGAAAAACAACGTATCAAAGACTAAAAAATATATATATATACGATATTTTATGGCAGCATATCGATTATTTATCGCGGGAGAAAGTATCGCGATATATCGTCCCACCCCTAATATATATATATATATATATATATATATATATATATATATATATATATATATATATATATATATATATATATATGGCCAAAATAGGGACGCCAGGTTGAAAGAGGTCAACCACTGAATTCTATTAAAGCTTGTGACAAAATGTCATATCTAAGATCCATTGGAACAGGCTTTTTTTTCTCATTAAATTGTACTGTTTGGACATACTGTTACAAGGTTTACATCTAACAGCGACTATTTCTAGAATCTATTGATGGAAACTGGTTTTGGACCCTATTATTATTATTCTTTTTTTTCTTCATCCAGGGATGTGGTTTTTGCTGCCTCAGCAGCTTCCATGGAGGTTAGCATCATTGCTGGGCAGGAGGACAAGGTAATGTAAATACTATAAATACATCCTTAAAGGAGTAGTTCACCCCCCAAAAAAGACTTATTTTCTTTCAATTACACACCCCATGAAACCTTGAATTTCTGGAGATTTTTTGTTTTAATCCATTAAGACCTGGAACGCATGCTGTGTAATTTTTTGATTCGAGGTAAAAAAGTTACACTTTGGATATTCAAAAATAGCAGATCTACACGTTTGAGCTCCACTGATATACAGTAGAAACAGACATTTGTAGAATCGGCTTCAGGTCTTAACACCTAATCTGCCAGAATTATTTCAGATTTTTTGCTGTAGACTGCCAGAGATTTTTCATTGAAAAAAAAAGTACTCAGGAGTTTAAATCTTCGATAAATCATATCTCCTTGGTCTTTGGGTCAAAAAACAAAAACACAACTTTTTATTTTTTGCAGATATGCGTCTATGGCAGCCAATGTGTTAACACATTGAGTGCCAATCGCGTAGATCTACGCGAACCTATTTAAAGCCGCCACGTGCCAATCGCGTAGATCTACGCGAAGTGTTTTTTTTTTTCCATTTTTTTCAAAAAAACGGCACATTTCATTGTAACACCACCGGAAGCGGAATTATTCGGGATCCCGTTTTGCCGATCCCGTCGGCCCCCATTCTAAAGCGCACACTGAAACTCCATTTTCTCCTTGTAGTTTTTTCTCCTCGCATATCACTGTTTAACGTAAACCGTTCTAACTACAACAATGGAGGTCCGTTTGACACGTGGTTTGGACTGGTAGACGCAGGGAGATCTCGGCGATGTTTACAAACAGTGCAGAGCTCAATCTTAAGGATTTTAACGAGGTCTATGGCGACGTGAAAAAAACAAAAAAACAACAATAAAACGTTGGCACTGGTGAGTACATTATGAGATTAACCTCTGGCATGGAATGTGTTAATGCCTTGTGGTAAATCTCACATATTTCTGACTGTAGGAATGACTGTATATAACTGTGTCCTCTTTAAGACCAACTGGGAGCTATGGATTCTTGAGGATGCCGCCAGGGCAGAGCTGCCCGTGTCCGAGAACAACGACGACACCCTACCACTGGGGGTAGCGATAGACTACACCAGTGAGCTCCCCATCATGATCAGTACGTACTGTCTTGACACTCTAGTCTATAATGCAGTGGTTGTCAAACTTGTTCATGTCGAGGACCCCCAAATTGATATGTATTTGGCCACGTACCCCATCTGAAAAAAGGTGTTGTGCTAGGGACCTCTAAAAGAGAAGATTTATGTTTAAAAAAAAAACTCAACTATTAAAAGTTTTCCTTCAAACGTTTCAAAAATAGCAGATGTACAAGCTGTGAGCTTGTAGATCTGCTATTTTTGAATAGCCAACATGTAAATGGATAAAGTGGTTAAAATGATTGTGATGCTATAACTACTTTTGCTGGGGACCCCCTAGACCGTACTTTGAGAACCAATGCAATGGCCAATTATGATAACGATTTGCAGTATGGTACAGTAATTACACTCACACACGCACACACACAAGAACTTTCTATCAACTAAGCAAGCTCTTTGTTTTTGTTGCATTCCTTCACGGTGAATGGCGAATCCAAAAACATGTGTTTTATAAACTCCAACACAACTCAGTATAATCGAAGTGTCATGACATATATCGGTAGTTGTGTGCTCTGTACTTCCGAAGCACCGCATTTTGGCTCAAATTCTGCTATTTAAAATACTTGTTAACAGTCTCTTGCACGAATGAGGAGCACGCCTGGGTGTGTGTGTGTGTGTGTGTGTGTGTGTGTGTGGGGTTAAACACGTGCTGAGTTCACACGCTCGCCCCGGGTACTCTGCTCATGTGGGTTAAGTAGCAGTTCTGACTTAACATGATGAAAAGCAAGATGTTCTGGGATCACACACACACACACACACACACACACCCCCACACACACACACACACACACACACACTGCCGACGTTGCCCATGTGTTTCAGGGGTAATCATATCCTATCTCTCTCCTTCAGGTGAGGAGAGGTCATTGCCCCCAGCCCCTGTCATGCTGGTGCTGTCTACAGACGGAGTGCTTTGCCCTTTCTCCTTGGTCAACTTCAAGCCTGCGGCGAAGCAAATGGTGTCTGCCCCCGTCGCCATGCCCTTAGACGGAGAGAGAATTTCCCGAGAAGGTTTGAAGATCTGCCATAATAACCCTTAGTCACCTCTCAGTCATGTCGGTGTTGCGCACCGAAAATGGCCGATCTAACCAGCTCACAATGCGTCACGCTGCGACTTGTTGTGAGCTTGTAGATCGGATATTTTCGAGACACCAACGTGCAACCACGTATAAATCAGGCATTCCGTAAAAATTATGGTGTGTGTGTATATGTCACAGGGAAAATGGCATTCCAGGGAAATTGACAGGGGAGCGCTTGTTTTATAGGCACGGGGTGGTGCTGCGAGGCGGGGCTTTGATGCGAGGACGACGACCACAACAACAACATACTAACCAGGAAGCTACGCTAGGGAAACGCTGAAAATAAAATGGATAATATGAGAGAAATACTCAAGTAAAGTACGAATACCTCAAAATTGTACTTGAGTAAATCTACTTTGTTACTTGCACCACTAGTACAAGCCTCAGTGGCGCACTTCGATAATCATTGGACTCCCCACCCACTACCACTGGGAGCCGGGGTTTGACTCCAGCTTGGGACATTACTTTTTCAAACAACCGCGGACTACTTTTTTTTCGCTGATAAAGTATAGTTTTGGACCATGACGGAAGGCGCTCCGACTTAGCAGACCTTGAGGCAGAGGAGTCGCGCCCGAGCGCCTCCAGGCGCGAGTGCCCGCGACGACCTGCCGATGGTCTGCTAGTCGACTTAAGCGCCGTCCGAGTTATGTACCGATAGGCACAGAATCGTAAATGATGTTGTGTGGGGACTGCGTTTGCCCCAAGTGCCACTCACTGCACTAACATAGCCCGCCAGGCCCGCCCCCTGGAGAGTGTGTGTGTGTGTGTGTGTGTGTGTACACGCGCGCGTGTGCGCATGCGTGTGTGCGTGCTGGTTTGTGCATGCGTGCGTGTGTGGTGTGGGGCTCATGTCTGGCTTGCATTGCCCTCTAGCGTTGATTCTACAGAATTGCATGAGGGGCATGAAAACAAGCGTACCCCTTTCAATTTCCCTGGAATGCCATTTTCCCTGTAACATATATACATATCAGAACATTTAAAAAAAAAAGTCTGATACTTCAAATGTCAATGCTACCAAATATATGTCACATACACACCAGTAGGCCTGTCACAATTATTACATAATTGTCTAATCGCAATTATTTGAGATAATCGCACTTATTTCTGCATAATCGTCAATCGTTTCCATGTTGAAAGAATTTCACACATTTTAAAATAGCGTCACTTATAGCTTATAGCATATATTTTTTTTTAAATATGTCAATTTCTTTGTATATTTCAGTTATTTGTCATATCTACCCTGTGCAATTTTTTTTTATTACGAAGCCTAAAAGGCTTCATATGTTCCAATGTTCAATGCCTAAGCACACAATTAAAATAGTTAATCGCAATTATTACCCACCTGCTCCGCTGTGCTACGTAACCTTATGTACAGGTTTATGTGTGGGGCATACATAGGCAACTCACGGCCCGGGGGCCACATGCGGCCCCCCACCTTCACTTGATGCGGCCCGATAGTTAATATCGGAATACTGATATAAACTGCTCACAAAATGTAAAGGAAACTTGAATTTGGGCCATTATATCTCCCCTTTACTAATACCAATCAGTAAAATGTTATATATCATTTTTATCGGTGATTAGTCACCTTTACAACGAGGTACAGCTTGTAAGCATCGGGCATTCATGGAATGAGCAACATTGTGGGTAGCGCCGAGCAAAAATTTGCCAAAAATCACCCAATATGCTTTTGCTGGTATTCGCTCTTGTTTTGAGCGACCTGCCAGCACACACCTGCTGAGAGATGGGTTCTGCAACTTTTGCGTTCTGCAACATGGGTTCTGCAACTTTGTTGAGTTTGTGTATGCTCCAAGCAGCAGCACTGCCCCCATAGAAAGATGCCACGTTTGTCCCTTCAGGATAAGGCCTGTGCAATAGGGCAAGTGAAGCTGGTGTTCCGTTAACGCAGATTATGCATTATTTGATGTCATCCCTGGTACCATTTGCAGGCAGGTGTGTGACACCTGAGCATGGGCCCTGCAACTTTTGACATCTGCCTTTGGTACCGTTGTGCAAATCTTGCCTGTAAATCTATGGTTCCTCAGTGAAGCAAAGGGGTCTTGGGTTGTTGTCTTCCTTGTTGACTTCACCAGTCTCACAGAACTTAGTCCTAAAGTGTGTAAATGGTACCAGGGCTAACACCAAATAATGCTGTCACTCTGCATAACGGAACACCAGCTTCACTTGCCCTGTTGCACGGGCCTTATCCTGACAAAAGTGGCATCTTTCCATGGGGGTCAGTGTTGCTGCTTGGAGCATCAACACAAACTCAACAAAGTTGCAGAACCCATGTTCAGGTGCCAGTCACTCACCTGTGAGGCAGTCACACACCTGTGACCTGCACACAAATGAAGCCCATTGAATGTCATGAATGTCACGACATTGAATGTCAGCAGAAAAGTCTAACAGGCCATTTTGGCACATTTTTGCTCGGCGCTACCCACACGTTTGCCTGTGTTGCTCATTCCATGAATGCCCGATGCTTACAAGCTGTACCTCGTTGTAAAGGTGACTAATCACCGATAAAAAAGATATATAACACTTTACTGATTGGTATTAGTAAAGGGGAGATATAATGGCCCAAATTCAAGTTTCCTTACATTTTGGTGCGCAGTTTATTATTGATTTCCGCTGTTACAATTCCAAACATGCAAACATGACCCGCTTTAATTACTTCAGTCTATATTAGTAGCTTAATGACTAGTATTAAAATCTTATTTTTTTCTTCTTTTTTATGTCCAATGTATTTGTATTTAAGTTCATAAAGTTAACATAAGTATAACTAAATGCATTTGAAATAAAAAAAAACCGTCACTTTTCAGAATTCTAATAAAAAAATAGCAACAAATATTTCCGGATTCCAAAAAAAATAGCAAAAATAGCAGATCTACAAGATCTTGTAGATCGGCCATTTTTGCTACTTTTGTGTGACATACAATGACGAAGTAGGGCATTAAATACAGAGTATATGAAATGAGGCTCCCTGGAGTGAGTGTGGAAATATAGTGGCCCTCTCCATCATCAAAGTTGCATCACCCCATAGGGGCATCTGAGTCAGTAAATGACATCATAGCTGTCATAACGGACCCTACACTCAGTTCGGCGCACATGTTTGTATGTCAGAAACTGAACAATGTGGGCCATTTGCATTTTATTTTTTATATTTCTTGTTATTTTATTGTGTTGTATAATTGTGTTATGGATCTCCCTGGGTCTGAAATTAAAGATTGAATTGAATTTAACCTGTTAAAGCCGCAATTGTCATATTTGTGATAGTCGCACTTCCTGAAAATAATTCAATTCAATCTTTATTCCAGACACACAGGGGGTCCATAGAGTACATACACACATCACACAGCAAATAAATAACAAAACATAAAAAAAAACATAAAATCATTCATAGAGGCTGACTTTCCAGTGTTTACACAGCCTGGACGAGTACCGAAGACAGCTCTTCCCAGCATTGACTATATCCTCAATAATCCTATTCCGGGACATGAATCCATACATAGAGGGCCTTATAATATGCATTGGTTCAATCAATTAATACATTGTTGTCAAGATGTAAAGCAATACTTTAATCCACAGTGTTGTCAGGCTAGTCCCACTGCATATTCACTAGTGTAAAACCTGCTGTGTTTTGAATTTGGGACATTATGCACCCCCAGATAGATTAAAAGTGATTTTTCATGTCTTTGCAGTCCCTAAGCCTCCAGCACCAGCCAAACCGAGTCTCTTGGCTGCCCTGGGAAGTTCATCTGCTACGCCGTCTTCGTTCAGTTTCGTCTCCGCGGAGGTCCCGCCTTCGTCGACGTCGACGCCGTGGTTCTCCACCCCGTCTAGCCAAGGCACCGACAACCTGACCTTCTCCCTGCCGTCTTCCACGGCCTTTGCTGCAGCGAGCTCTGCCTTTTGCTTCACCCCGCCCCCTGCCAAGCCTCCGGCTGAAGCATCCGCCGATGTACCGCCTGCTCCACTGGCGCGCTCCGCCCCCCCAGTCACTGCACGGAGTGGCACTCCTGAGTCTGCTGCAGCTGCTCCTCCTGCTGTGAAGTTGAACTTTCTTGACAAGTAAGTGCGGTCTTTCTTGGCTATTGAAGAAAAAACGGATATCTAGTACAGTAGCTACACATAACAAATAGTTCAATTAAAAAAAATAAAAAGTAATAATAATGTTTTTCACCTAAATAGATCACCTATGTGCAGATTATTATTGTTTAATGTGTTAGACCCTGCATAAAAAATAAGCATAAGAGTCCTTTACCATTGCCAGAAGCATGTATTTATATTCACTGAATGGGGCGTTAGAAGGAAGACCAAGGGGTCACCAAAATCGGTAGTGTTCCTCCTGCAGTTTTAGATTGTGATATCAACATTGTGGCACTGGGAGAAATGGGGTAAGGGATCAAATCATACTTTTCCCACTTTAAACTGCGTGTCATTTGCATGGGTCAGTGGCTTGATATGATAACTTATTTTCAACGCGGTGTAAATAAACACAGCGAGGAATGAACATTTAAAGTACCTTTCTTACAGGTACATTATTCAATAGACACGTAGTTGTGGATACTTAACTGACATCGATTTCTTTCACTCCCTTTTTTGTAGGTTTTCAGCAGGGGACATCCCAGCGCCAGCCTCCGAAGCATTTTCTATAAAACCCCCTATGCCTAAGCTGGCCTTCTCTGAGCCCAGCAGTCTGACAGCTCCTGCTCCCTCCATTACCAAGCCCCCTGCCATGACGGGTAAAACAGTCATACCTTGATATTCAAGTTTTACAATTGTACAGTTCTACACAAAAGTCTGGGCATGCCTTTGTGAAATTGTAAAATGGTACAATTCACCATTGTACGACAAAGTATTAACACATTGAGTGCCAAAAACGGTCCGGACCGTTTTTCATAATCCAAACGAGGAGTGCCAAAAACGGTCCGGACCGTTTTTGAGTTTTTTTTTTCCCTTCACAGCACCAGGAGATATCATTTTTTAGACTCCAATCCACTTCCTGGTTAACTTATGACTTCAAAAGCCTGTATCTCGGCTCCTGTGTACATTTTCTTTTTATTATGTATTTTTGACTATTATCGACTATTTTCAACTGGCTGCAACTATGGAACGGATTACCTAATGTTTTTAGGTAATCCCCCGATTGTACGAGACCCCTGTGTGTGTGTGTGTGTGTGTGTGTGTGTAATGAGGGGATCACCGTGAGGACGGTGATCACTGAAAATATTTTGTGACTACCGGTACTTGAAAAAGGTTCAAAAATTGTTAAAAATCCAGGCACTGTGAGTACCCTGTTTTAAAAAAAACCTGGCACTCAATGTGTTAAACACTGCTTACTGTAAGAAAGTGGTTGGCAAACTTTTTTTTTTTTGCTTCATTGCGAATAATATAATCGATAGTTGTAGCCCTATTAGAATAACAGAATGTGGTTCTTTTTCAGCCCAAGGAACATAAATGAAATCGCAATTACATTTTAATGGTTTTGTTTGACATTCTCTTGTGGGGTTCCATATCAGAGCCAGTGCGTCCACTCCCATCCAGCGCACATGCCATAGCGGTCCAGAGACCCTCCCCAGCACCTCAGTCCACCGCCACTCCTCAGGTACTGTGCATTTCATTTGAGGAATGCAGGTTCTCCTTATCACCTGAACTAAGAGGCCATTCACACCAAGCACGATAACGACGACTATAACTATAAATGTCATTTAAAAAATCCTTCTCATTCAAATCGTGGACGATAATCATTTGGATCACTCTGATTTTATGAACGATAATTACATTGACAGCCATTCAAAATCTGTCTCACATCTGGGATGCACTCTGTCTCACTCACCATGCTCGGAAAGTTTTGCAGCTGGACTGCCTGTTTGTGCCACTGTTTCCAGAACGTTTTGTTCATCAGTATGGATGCTCGTATTAGTCATCGTTATAGTTATATAGTCATCGTGCTCAGTTTGAATGCCCCTTAAAACAAACATTGTGACACACATCCGTATACACAGAAAATAATCAAAACGTACTCATAATTTTACACGAGAGTGATGTGACCGTTATATAAAATAGGTTTTTGATAAATGTGATATTTTAAAATAATCGCTGTGTTGCAAAATGTACTGGCGCTATCGCCCATTCCTAATGAAGAGCATGTTTTACTGTGTCCGTATGAACCTATGCAGGCAGCCCTTAGTGTGAAGGCCCTGGAGAGACTGCAACAGAAAAAAGACTCTGATCCCATTTTGGTGGCCACACTGGAGGAGGTGAGTGATGACATTACATTTCGGATGAGCTATGTCAGATTATTTGTAGCAAATCCATCTCCAAGATCACTCGCATTAGTGTGATGCTTTATCAAATGCCATTTGGAATTTTCTGCAGGTCCTTAAATATGAATTTAAGACTATTTAAAGCGTTTTATTTTAAGTGTCGTGCAGAACCAGTGGTGACATGTTTGACCACGGTTGTAAAAATCATTTGACCAGGCAGACATTGTTGTTGTTTAGATTGCACACTTCCAGAGGGAGTTGGACGACCTAAAGACACGCAGTGCCAGGGCTGACTTTAAGGTGGGCACCAACGAGGAGATGAGGGAGCTGAGGAAGGAATCGGAGGACCTTCACGTTTTCACGCTGGAGATTAAGGAGACCACAGAGGTAACACATTGACGCAATTGGGGGGGGGGGAGTTATTTATCTACTGTGCTAAGCAGGCAAGAAGTCTGTTTGCTTTCATATATTTTTTACCTACTTAGGTTGCTAGATCCTGTAAATATTCTGCATCCTATCCACAATGTCAGTACTTTTTTAATACATGCTTTAAACTCATGATGCCTCATGACAGCCATGCACTTATAATACTGCATAGTTTATTTATTCTGCTCATACCTGGACTTCATATTTTGCTTTAGATTCCTTGTATGGAAATTCTTGATTCTGAATAATCCTTGCCTTTTTTTCTCCTCAGTCTCTCCATGGGGACATTGGCACACTGAAGACCACCCTACTGGAGGGCTTTGCCGGGGCAGAGGATGCCAAGTCCCAAAATGAGCTAGGCAGAGATAGAAGCTACCTGCAGCTCCTGTACAAGAAACCTCTTGATCCTCGCAGTGAAGAGCAGCTCAAGGTTCGATACACAGAGCAAGAAAAAAAAAACAGTATTAGAACAGAGCATACAAAGTAAAGGCGGAGAGATACATTATTAATATGGTAGAGGAAGGAAATTAGTTTGAAGTGAAATGCATGATTTTGACAGCTTATTCTGGCAAATAGTTAGCATCAAAACTATTGATATGTTTGATGCCTCATTCATACAGGTTGATGCCTTTTATTTGCAGTGCGGAAGCCCAGAAAAAATGTCCTTGTTCCGAATAAAAATTACTTTATCGCTGTGTAAAATTAACATTCTGCTCGAATGCACTCATATCTTTGGTGAGTTAATCACACTCCCCAACCAGTGTTTAACCTTCATAGCAATGTTGTCTGTGGTTAAATTAGGAAATCCGCAGGCTGTACCAGTATGCGATCACATCTGTGGAGGATGTCAATGATGTTCTAGATGTGGAATGGGAGAAACACCTGGAGAAAAAGAAAAAGCAAAAGTAAGGGGTTGTCAAAGGGCTTCAATGCATGTTTGATATTTAATAACGTTACAAATAGGGTTGGGTATCGAAATTCGGTTCCAAGTAGGAAGCGAATAAGAAACCCATTGATACCTGGAACGCTTCTGTGTCACTTTAGATGCCTTTGGCTATTCAAAAATAGCAGATATACAAGCTCATAGCGCGGCACCGAGTGCCGCGCTACGAGCTTGTAGATCTGCTATTTTTGAAAAAAACGTGATTTTCTTTTTATATATTTTTTTCAAAAAACTGTTAGGATTTAGATTTTTTTAAAGAATCGCCTCAGGTCTTAATGGGTTAATAACCGTTTAAACAAAGGCTTCACGATGACAAGTTGACAGTCTGTAATTCCACCTGGTAAAAATTGAGAAGAAGAAACGGTCATCTTCCACCGGAATTTAGAAAAATTCAGAGAGTTGAATCAAAAATATCTTGCTGAAGCAGCAGTAGCAGTTATTTACACGACTGCACAGACGAGATGGAACAATGACCTATTCTGTGTCAGAGCTTCAGAATTGCAGACGCAATGCAGATACAGTATTCTGTAGTCGATGCTATATATATAAAACTATGTAATGTTGACACGGATTTATTTGAACTTGTGAAATCCTGTTTCAATCCATCCCCCAAGACACATGGTGGTCCCGGGGCGTGAGGCTCTGTTCACCACCCTGGCCAACAACAACTACATCATCAACCAGCAGAAGAGCAGACTGGATCAGCTGATCAAGGAGCTCACCTCTCTGCGCCTCTACAACAAGACCTCCGCCTGGACCACCGACGTTCCTGCAGTGCCGAGACCCACGACGGCAGAGCCACCTGCTGGGTGTGTGATGACATGACAACATACAGTACATGAGACTAACTCATTGGTGTTTAAATGTATGCATTACATGTCATATTTATTAGTGGATGGAATTGGGAAGTATCATTTTGGCTTTGTTTTAACATTATTTTCTTTTTTTCTTTTCAAAAAGCACTGTAAATAGATTTGATCCAAATTGGCTGTTTTTGTTTCACACCACAAGGCATAATATTGTACCTTTTTTATGAACAAAATTCATAGAAACAAAATAGAGTAGTTAAAACTTTTAAAAGCATTTTACCGTATACAGTATTTACTGTATGGGTTACAAAATTGCAGTCTCTTACAATTAGCCGTATCAAAATCAAATAAATAAGAAGGTGTCTTTTTGTCATACAGATTGGACAATGAGCTAGAGAGTTTGAGGGATGCCCTACTGAAAGCCAAACTCGAAGTGTCCCCTCCGAAAACCACAACCAAATCCCCAGGTAGGGGCAGTTTTATTCTTAATTATGTTCTGATGCTGTTAATGACTTACTTCTATTCATATTATTGTTAGCATTCACTCCTACAAACAGTGTGTGCCTGTCTCTCTCTTACAGTTAAGATAACTCCGGCGAAACAGTCCCAGCTGCGTAACCTTCTCTCCAAGGGAAAGATGCCTCCGGTTCACTCCACTGCACCAGGTACAGCGATCGAATTCCAATTTATTTATTAGTCATCATGTTAACTGATTCACTGCCAATCACGTAGATCTACGCGAACCTATTTAAAGCCGCCACGTGCCAATCGCGTAGATCTACGTGAACTAAAAATCCAATTTGACCCAAAGACCAAGGAGATATGATTTTTCGAAGATCTAGACTCCTATCCACTTCCTTGTTAAAGGTAGGGTAAGTGATTTTCTTTGTTTAAAATAAGTGTTAAATAGCTCTATATTCTGATAGTACTCATTAATATAGAGTGTTTGTTCAGTAAAAGGAGTCTCCTTGTCTCTCCAGCTCTTTATAAAACATAAAATGCATTTTTGTTTCAGTTTCAGTTTCATTTCCAATTTTATCCAATCAGGATAGAGAACTCAATCAGGATATAGATTAAACAAGTGAAATTGGAAGTGATGACACTAAGAAATGAGCAGGCAAAATTGGAACTGGAACACTATAAAAATGAAGCTTAAAATGGGTACTTTCTCCTGATTGGCTGAGATTTTGACACCTACCGGAAAATGTATTTTCTCGGTGCCGCGCTATGAGCTTGTACATCTGCTATTTTTGAATAGCCCAAAGACATGGTTAAAACAACCTCTGTAGTTTTCTGCTGTTGGAAGAAGAAAGCTACTGTCACAATACACTTTTGTTACAGGACTGATTGGGACAAAACATCCTAAATTAAACGTATTATGATGGCATTGAGATACTGTTTTACGTGATGCAGCACTATTGTTCACTCATTTTGGGCAGTGCCCTGGCTTCCCATTGTGTGTGTTTCTGTGTAGTTTTGTACAGTTACACTATTCTTACAGAGTCAAGTTCCTGTGCTTTGCTGAGGAAGAGCTTGATGCTCAAAATGTCACTTTTTTGGTGGTATTACAATAATGTTTATTATCTAGTGTGTGTACTAATTGGTTTCTTCACGTGTCCTTCTGTGAAGCATCTGGTATTTTTGTAAAGTTTGATTTTTTGTATTTTATTGATAAAAATGACCACAATTCCGCGTTCACAATTCAAGTCCTACCGTCCATCTGGGATCTTGCCCGTCTACTATTACAAGGTCTACTGTAATATGACAAAAACATGGTATATGTGCCATCAGTATTGTAGACGACAAACCACATCTTTATGGGTATAATGCAACTGTTCCATACTGTACGTGGGAACTATCTCCTTCATGTCTTTTTTTTTCCTTCCAGCCAACCTATACCGCTCGGCCTTCCTCTCCCCGAAATACTACGAGGACTTGGACGACGTGAGTTCCACGTCGTCCCTGTCGCAGTCCCTGGACCCTCACCTGGAGCTGGAGGAGGAGGAAGAGGAGGAGTTGGAACCCGAACCTCTCCCCCTGCCCGTGGCGCCCCCGGCAGCCGCCGCCCCCCGCCACCCCACCGTTGTGAGGACCCCCTCCATCCAGCCGGGCTTTGGGTCCATGCAGTCGACCCCTTTTACCAAGGTGCACCCAGGCCTGGGGCGAGGTTTGGTGATGAGCCCCATCGCCAGCCCAGGTAAAGTACCGTATCACTACTTGGCACATACAGTAGCTGTTTTCACATGTGTGTATCGTGAAACATGACCCCCCGTAATTTTCGCACTATAAGCCGCACCTGAATATAAGCCGCAGCAGCTAAATTGAATGATTTGTACATATATAAGCCGCACTGGACTATAAGCCGCGGGTGTAAAATCCATAGATTTAGGAGGTCCCCTAGTGGCCGTTAGCTGTAAAAATCCATAGATAAGCCGCACCGTTATATAAGCCGCAGGGTCGAGAAATTGGAAAAAAGTCGCGGCTTATAGTCCGACATTTACGGTAGTTAAACTTTGAACAATATACCAGTGTGACTTGTTGTAAATATAGGCTTACACTTACACTAGGTCTTTCCGTAAATAGCAGATATACAAGCTCATAGCGCGGCACCGAGTGCCGCGCTATGAGCTTGCAGATCTGCATTTTTTTTTTTTTTATCGTGAAACTTTGAGCAAATCTTTGAATGTATATATTTTTCAAAGCAAACATTTGTAACTCAAATCTTTGCTTCCGGGGGGATTCTACAAATGTCTTCCTAAATCCTAAAGGTGGTTACACACCGGCGAATATGCGAATATACGCAAAATTCGGACTCGTTCCGAATAATTAAAAGACGCTTTTTTCGCTCCGCAAAACTGGTGTGGAAGCTTGCATTGACTTTATAAGGTTTAAAAAAAAAACGTAATATTCGCATGAAAAAAATCGCCCCGGTGTGTAAGGACCTTAACAGTTTTTTGAAAAAAATTAAATGATGTCGCTATAATCTGTGGTAATTTTGGCCGCGGACCCCCAACTCAAAAGGTTTTGTTCCAGGGACCCCCCAGAAGTTGTAATAGAGTTAAAAATGTTGTCTATGGAAAAATAGATATTCAAAGATTTGCACACATTTTCACGATTAAAAAAAATCACTCGGTGCCGCGCTATGAGCTTGTAGATCTGCTATTTTTGAATAGCCAAAGAAATCTTAAAATGACAGAGAAATGCGTTCTCGGTATGAAGCGGTTAAAGAAGATTTCCTCACCTTTTTATATGTTGTTATATTATGTCGTAGAACGAGTGGTATAACAACCTCCATCCCGAGGTTTTTCTTTTTGATTTTATCTGACGTTCATGATGACAGAAACCTCGTGTTTTTGTCCCCAAATGGGCCCCCGTAGTGTTTTACAAGCGGCTTGGATGAAATCACGGGTGAAACCTCGTGTTGTGAGACTTCCGGAGGGGCGCATCTAACACAAACACTGTGGAGAGTTTTCTGTCATTAGGAAAGTCAGATATCACCCCCCCCAAAAAAAAGCTATACAAATACGCGATCTCCGGAATTCTCCTTTAACCCGTTAAGACTTGAAGCCGATTCTACAAAAATGTCTTCTAAATCCTAACGGTTTTCTGAAAAAACTTAATGTTTCTATATCAGTGGTTCTCAAACGATTTCATGTCAAGGACCCCCAAAATATATGTATTTGGCCGCGGACCCCCATCTCAAAATATTCTGTTCCAGGGACCCCCAGAAGCAAAGATTTGAGTTAAAATGTTGTCTTTAAAAGAATATAAATATATTAATTTGCACTCATTTTCTCGATTTTTCAAAAATAGATCTACAAGCTCATGAGCTTGTATATCTGCTATTTTTGAATAGCCAAAGTGAAAAATAATGCTTTTTTTTTAGCTCAAATCAAAAAGTGACACAGAAATAGGGATTAAGTGGTTATCTAATTGACCTATTGATTTGATTTTCCAGTTCCAACCAATAGGATTAACCTTGGAGACGCTGACAGCACAGCACTAGCAACAAAGACCGTGAAGCACGGGGCCCCGCCCTCTGAGAAGGCCACGCCCCTCAACGTCTCTGCTCAACAGGCTGCAGCCACAGCTGCTCTGCGGAGGCAAATGGCCAATCAGAAGCCAGGTAAGGAAAATGGTCAATGAAACATTGAAAGGGTCAATATCTCTTGACGGCCGTTCAAAACACTTTGTTGTGACGCAGCTCAATGACCAGTGGTAGTGGTGGGAAGAGTACTCAAATGTTTTACTTAAGTAGAAGTATCAATACTGCAATGTAGAGGGTACTCCGTCACAAGTAAAAGTCCGGAATTCTAAATTTACTTGAGTTGAAGTACAAAGGTATTGGTATCAAAATGAACTTAAAGTACCAAAAGTAAAAGTACTAAAATGTTTGAAAATAGCAGATCTACAAAACGCGTTGTGAGTTTGTAGATTGGCTATTTTCAAATAGCCTATGTATAACATAGGGCTAAAGTGGTTAATTTGTTTTATAATGTAATAATTTATATCTGCAAAGTAACTAGTAACTCAAGTTTTCAAATAATTGTAGTGGAGTAAAAGTACAATATTTGCCTCTGAGATGTAGTGGAGTAGAAGTAAAAGTATGGACAATTGGAGATACTCCAGTAAAGTCAAAGTACAGTACTTGAGTAAATGTACTTAGTTACTTTACACCACTGCTTGTCATGTACCCTGTAAGTCACAAGAGGGAGACAGACACCTCCAGGTTGTGCCATGTTAATATTATCTATGCCTTATCTCTGTGCCCCTTCATATTGGCACTGGCTGTGTAAACTATTAATTTGCAGTTAATTCTGATAAGAATTACAATTACTCTTACGATAGCAATCGTATCGTTGTTTTTTCCTTGGTCATGGATCAGTTATGGGTGCATCCCTCACAGAGTCCACTCTGAAGACGGTTCCTCAAGTGGTCAACGTTCAGGAGCTGAAGGACAGAGGACCTCACATTCCAGTGTCCACCGTCATCAGGTAAACGTCATCATACTTGTCACAAAATCAGGCAAAAATCATAGGCACACACTTGACAATTTCAAACGATGATAAAATACCTGATCTGCATGTGGAGATGTGACTTTACAGATTAACCCATTAAGACCTGAGGCCGATTCTACAAAATGTCGTCTAAATCCTAACCCTAATCCTAATTTTTTTTTTAAACGTACGTTTACCACGTCAGTGGTTCTCGGTCTTTTTCATGTCAAGGACCCCAAAATGAATATGTATTTGGCCGCGACCCCCATCTCAAAAATATGTTGTTCCAGGGACCCCCGCAGAAAGCAAAGATTTGAGTTACAAATGTTCGCTTTAAAATATATATATTCAAAGATTTGCACCTTTTTTTCACGATTTCTCAAAAATAGCAGATCTACAAGCTCGTAGCGCGGCACTCGGTGCCGCGCTACGAGCTTGTATATCTGCTATTTTTGAATAGCCAAAGTGTAAAATAATGCTTTTTAGGTAAAAATCTAAAAATGACACAGATGCTTCTCCCGGTCTTAAAGGGTCAACTACTTTCAGAAAAAACTTCAAATATGTACTCAAAAATTACAAAAACATTATGTTTATATATACTGTACATAGCAACAAGTCCCGTCCTGAAAGGTATAGTTACATATAGGGGGTTCACGCCTAAATTGGGTTAAGTGGTTCAGGGATAGTTCACCCACCCCATGGAGACTTGAATTTATGGAGATTTTTTTTGTTTTTTGTTCTATTCCTCAGCCAATAATTTGTTGACTGGGTCAAACACCTACCGGAGCATTCCTAGGCCAATATTTGGCTTAGGAATGCGACAAAAACTAAAACATCTCCCATGAATTCAAGGCTTCATGGGGTGTGTAATCGATTGAAAATAAGTCCATGTTTTGCGTGAACTATCCCGTAAAGTGTTAAAATACTATATGGATCTGATGGATTTGAGCAATTTACACTTTCAGCTCCGTTATCCCAACGTCCTGCATACAGTATTGCTCTGTTGTGTCAAACTATAGATTTCTCATTGTGGCCACACTGGCCACATACTGGCACACAAGTGCCAATTTTGAACTTTACCCTTAATGGACCCTTCGCTAAGCCCCACCCACTCCACTCTGTGACTGGTGGTGCGGAGTTAGTCACACCCAGGTCTGGCAGCGCCTGGCAAACTTTGCTTCTCACCCATTGACTTGCATGTTAAATGACGGCTTTTCCCCTTAAAAATTATCGATCATTTCAGCAGCAATAGCTTCAAAATCTCTTCTAAATCTAGTCAACAAGGCCTACAGTAGGCTATGCACTGGACAAATGTGCATGACATTATTTCAATGAACTAAAAACACGGGAAATGTTAGAGGGAGTAATAGCCATGGATACGCGACGGTCGACTGTCTCGACCGTCATGGATGAACTTCAACCTGGTGTTTGCACTTTCTCCATTTACGGCCCGTACATCTACAGAAACGTTCATATTTCAAATATAAAGTGCTTATCCCATGGCCACGGATGTTACATTTATGTACGGGTTCTCAAAAGTACCCGTATCATCCGTATTGTTCAATAAAAAGCATTTTAATCTGATCGGTGGCCATTTTCTCCATATGCGTTCAACTAAGCGACCCTATCGGTTGGTAGGTGTATTGCACTCTGATACATTATAACTCTATGAGAAAATGACCACCGATCGGATTAAAATGCTTTTTATTGAACAACACAGAATATACGGGTACTTTTGAGAGTCCCGAGCATAATTTTAACATCCGTGGCCATAGCATAAGCAATTTATATTTGAAATCTGAGCGTTTATATAGATGTACGGACCGTAAATGGAGAGAGTGCAAACACCAGGTTGAAGTTGATCCATGACTGTAACAGGAATTTTCATGTACCGCAGGGTAAGACTACAGTAGCAGTTAATAAATAGACGAACAAATGAATGAATATACTTTAACGTGCGGAATTCGAAACAGGCAGCGCTGGGATTCTGAATTTTGTTACGATTACGGTGATTAGTATCATTGACACCACCTGGGCGAGTGAGTCGTGTAACTTTCCCAACGTTAAGCTGTGTATGTGTTCAACAACACAGGCACAGCCATAGCCTTCCAGTTTAAGCGCAGATTTCAGCTTGGGAAAAGAACCCTCCGGTTGTGGATAAGTGGAATCTGTTGCTGGTTCATAATCACCATTGCGTTATCGTGGTATTCCTGTTCTTGCTATTATGTTGCAAATGATTGTGTGTGTGTGTGTGTGTGTGTGTGCGGGCGAAATAACATTGACAGCTATGGCAGGTGACGAAAGTTTGCCAGACCTGTGCCAGGCTAACAACGGTTGCTAAGCTGGCATTGGACAATCGCTTTTGGGGTGGGGTTTAGCGAAGGGTCCATTGAGAGCCAAGCCAGGTGTGCAGTGGAGCAGGTTGAATTTTCTTTTTGTTGAACGAATGTCTGCAGTTTTCACGCCAACACAATGGGTTCTATTAAATGCACCTCAAAGATTAACACCATCCCATTCATTGCCTTTATTAAGTTTTCCACGAGTTAATCCCTTTGGTGTTATTTAACAACTGGCCTTTTAATTTCAGGCCTCAGTAGGTGTGTGATTAGTCTCTTAACCCATTTAGGGCAGGAACCCCTATTTGTAACTATACCTTTCAAGACGGGAACCCCTTTTGGGGTTGTTGTTGCTATGTACAGTATATAGCAACATAAATGTTTTGTAAATTTGGAATAAATATTTGAAGTTTTTCAGAAAACTTCAGGTCAGGATTTATAAGGCGTTTTTAAAATCGGCCTCGGGTCTAAATGTGTTAAGACAGACGTGTTTGCTTCCACAATTTCCAAACGCTTCAGCCTAACAGTCTGTACTTCAGAAGCTCTGAAAAGGGTTAGTAAATAAAGCAGATGTCCCCGCCTTCCCTCCCACTTCTATGTCCCCTGCACAGTCACATGAAAGTCTTACTGGAAACCAAATTGAATATTTAACCCATTGAATGGGTTCAATATATTTTGAAATGCATTTTGTGAACGCGTCGTGATTGGCTGAATACCCTTCCGGTCTAAAGAGCTTACTGTTCTCAAATGTTTGGTGGAATTAGACTCTTTGTAGCATTTCAAGATTGTGGAATATGGTGGCTTGAGAGACAAGTCACTGTTCACAAAGACGAGAATACCTGTGTGACATTTTGGCTTTTGGATTTGCAAGAATTAACACTGGCTTGAGAAACTTATCAAGCCAATACAGATGCTGTGTCTCAGTATGAATGTTGAATGTATGAATTTGTAACTCAAATCTTTGCTTCTGGAGGGCCCTGGAACAAAGTATTGTACACATGTTGGCTTTAAAAAATATACAAAGACATTCACAAATTTCCACGATTTCCACGATCTGCAAGCTCATAGCGCGGCACTCGGTGCCGCGCTATGAGCTTGTATATCTGCTATTTTTGAATAGCCAAAGAAATCCATGAAATGACACATACTGTGTCTCGGTATGAATGTGTGTGGTCTTGTTGCTCTCTGCTGGGGGGAATCAGCTGGGGTGAATAATATTCACATGGATCATGGTTATTGAGCCAATGTTCTACTTGGCACAAATACAATATTCAGCACTACGGACAGGGTACATTCCCAGTGAGAAGCACGTTGGCTCTCAATGTTCTGATAGTAATGTGTTAAACCAACAGGTTTTTTGTCAGGTACATACTTGGTATCACTGTATGATAGACAGTAGACCAGTAGAACCCTGTTTGTTACCCAACCTGAGCCAACTGAACTGTTATTTACAGTATGTATCTAACCCATTAAGACCGGGAACGTGTCTGCTATTTTTTGAATAGCCAAAGAAATCTAAAAATGACACAGATCTACAAGCTCATAGCACAGCACCGGGTGCCGCACTATAGCTTTTTAGATCTGCTGTTTTTTGACTAGCCAAAGAAATCTAAAATGATAGAGATGCGTTCCCGGACTGAATCCCGGATTGAATGCACAATCACATTGCAAAGTTTTCATTGCTCCCTGTTAAAGTCGAATGACCATGATCTTTGACCATGTTAGCAGAAACGATTAATATAGCCGGGCCAATATCGGATAGTCGGCGTCAGCGATTTAACTTTGGAACTTTTTAAAAAGCTTTAATAGCTGTTTAATAATTGGATTGTTCTGCTAATGCTAGACTTGAGTTGGTTACATGTATATTTCACTGTTTATATTCCTGTAATCTTTGCAGAAATACATTTGACGTTATTTAACTTGCTTCAAACATTTAACCACTTTCAGCCTTGCATTCCCATTTTGGGCATGTCATTGTTGTCGAAAAATAGCGAAGATAGCAGATCTACAAGCTCACAACGAGGCAGCATTAAAGCGCCCCAGTCCCTGTGATAGTGATCAGGTCCCATGCAATATTAATAAACTGTCCTGAATAATGTATCGCATTGGTAGGCTGACCTCACCCCTAACGTCGCAATCTGCAGGGGGAATGTTCACAGTAAAGGTGTGCCATTCAGTAAATGGATATAAACATCACCCTAATTCACCCTAATTCAACAAAGTTATTGTCCACTGGTTTTAGCCAACTAGCATGGCTTCAGAACTACGGTAAACACCGTTATTTGTCATATCGCTCAGGATTGGTAAAGAAGAGGTTGTGGCAGGGGTTTGTTGTCGGCTTCAAGGGAGAGCTACCGTAAGGGGTGGTTACCCCGTCCATGCAACAGGCTTTACATGTTTAGAATGGGTGCATCCCAGGTCTCTTAATTTTCTTCCACGTTTCCCTCACGTGCATCTTTTCTTCGCCTTCCTCCCACCAAGGATGATGCATGGAGATACACGCAAGGAAATGATGCAAGAGAGGAAATGTGTTTTTTTTTAGAGAAGAGGTCCCCTTCCCTCTCTCTCACCAACTGACAATGTTTTGCAATACACCTATTGCTTAGAGAAATAGTTGCACAACAATTCCTGATTAAGTCTGTTGATTTGATATATTAGGCATGTAATGTGGTGTGAAGGAAAGTGGCAAACTTGGGATATAAAATACAATGGGTACAATTTTTAAGTGCAAGTGAACTGGAGTGTTGAAGAAGCAACCACATTAATAAGGTTTCATATCTACAGCAATAAATAACCCTTTTGCTGCAGTATTTCACTGCCTGAATTCGGCTGCATAAAGTTGCGTCCGCAGGGAGACACTTTTGCATGTTTTAATGTCTGTCTTTCTGGCTCTATCGCTCCATTTGTGTCTCTTTGTTAACTCTGTGACCTGGCAATAGACGTGCAGACTCTATAGCATCCGTGGATCTATAGTGTTTTCCGTAAGCCGTTATTTGTTCATTCTTTATCTGTTTCATAGTGTCTGGAGAAGGAGAAAGGGTGCATGTTTGAATGATTGCATGGGTTTGTGTTAAGCTTCAAAGTGTTTCTCAGAGACGTGAGGTTTACCAATTTATCCACCTAGATAAGAAAATAAGTGATTTGCCTCCCTCGGTATTCTCAAATGGCTTTTTATTGTCCTAGTTGTTTCTGCTGTGTGGAGGCATGGTGATAATACAGCACAACACTTTAAATAACATTAATGTGATGGTGTCAGTATTACAATTTGTATTTTAAAGCAGTGGTCCGCAACCTTTTTCAGGCCGCAACCCCCCCCCACAAATAATCATATTTGAACTGGGGACCCCCCATTTAGTTTGACTCCGTTCCACAGATAAATATTGTGAAAATAGCAGATCTACAAGCTCACAACACCTCGCGTTGTGAGGCGATGTGAGCTTGTAGATCGGCTATTTTAAAACATTTTGCCAATTATTTGACAATTTGGTCAATGTTTTATAGTATAGTTTGTTGATTACTTTTGTTGCAGTAATGGTCTTTTTCTTTCGTTTTGTATTTAATTTTTAGTTTTAGGTATTAAAAAGGTCTTAAAAGTCCTTACATTTTCACTTCACTATCACCATGGGGACCCCCTAAAATCATGTGGGGACCCCCCTGGGGGTCCAGACCCACAGGTTGAGAACCACTGTTTTAAAGGACCATACGGCCACTATTGCATGCCATTGGTCTATTCACAACGTCCGCTATTAATCGTGCATAATACTTATTGATTATCTCCGCCAAGCCGCTGTAGAGATCATGTTTGACCCGTCTGTGTCTAATCTTGCAAACCGCTCGGTGTCATACGTTCTGTACACATTGTTTGTGGGAAAGGCCTTTTATTTACAAAAACTAAAAAAAAATCATTAACACATTTCATTTTAACCCATTGATACCTGGAACGCATCTGTGTCACTTTAGATTTCTTTAGGCTATTCAAAAATAGCAGATATACAAGCTCATAGCGCGGCACCGAGTGCCGCGCTATGAACTTGTAGATCTGCTATTTTTGAAAAATCGAGGAAAAAAAAAATTGGTTTTTTTCCCCAATTTTTTTTTAGGATTTAGAAGACATTTCTAGAATCTTCTCAGGTCTTAATGGGTTAATCACATATTGATATATTGAAGGGCTCTTCACTTAGACCCATGGGGGGCACCGTGAATGAGACGAAATATCGGTTTGTTGCAGAAACGACTGATGTCTTTGTTCATGCTGTGATTACTTCATTTCACTATCGGTGACAAAGGGCTTCGACTGAAACGTCACTATATATTGTAATGCATAGTGTGGAGATATTTTCCATCGAGATGTTTTTTTTCAGCCGTGCAAAAGACTAATCTGCTCACAATTGTGTTACCTGGGACCCACATTTCAAACTGCTAAGCCCAAGGAAGGCAATCTTAATTCAGTATGTATTTTTTAAAATCAGTTCTTAACACATTCCACGCCAGAGTTTAACCCTTTAAGACCTGAGGCGATTCTTTAAAAAAAAATCTAAATCCTAACAGTTTTTGGAAAAAAATCAAAAAAAAAAAAAATTCACGATTTTTCAAAAATAGCAGATCTACAAGTTCATAGCGCGGCACTCGGTGCCGCGCTATGAGCTTGTATATCTGCTATTTTTGAATAGCCAAAGACATCTAAAGTGACACAGATGCGTTCCAGGTATTAATGGGTTAATATCATAATGTACTCACCAGTGCCAGCGATTTATTGTTTTTTAGTTTTTTTCATGTCGCCACAGACCTCGCTAAATACCTTTAAGATCGCGCGTTAAAGTGTTTGTAGACACACAGGGTAGCTGTGTGAGTGGCCCAGAGAAGACCGTTTCGATCGGCGACATTCCATTTTGCAGTAGTCACGGTTTATGTTAAACAGCGTTCAGCGAGGAGAAAAAAAATCTCAGAGATAATGGCGGATTAGGGGAAGATTTAGAGCGGCGGCGGGTGGGAACGAAAATCTCCGGATACGGATATTTCCATATCCGGGTGTGCTACAATGAAATGTGTCACTGCGAGGGAGGCCTACAATGAAATGTGCACTTTGAGAAAAAGAACTACGGGACTGGCACGCTGCGCAATTATTTAGGTTCGCGTAGAACTACGCGATTGGCACGCAATGTGTTAAAGACGACTAATCCCTCCATGTCTCTCAGTTCCTCAGTCCCAGCTCCAGCAGCACAGGCGATACAGCAGGTCTTTGCATCAGTTGCCACCAACCAGGCTAAACGAGTGAGTATTATCCTTCCATTCACTTATACAGCCATCATTCATTCATTCATTCATTCATTTATTTCATTGACTCGGCACCGATGGATCTGCATGGCTGTTCTTCCACGAACATCCTTCAGTCCCTAACATTCATCTATTCATACCCCCCCATCTAAGCCTACGTGGAGGCAAAGTTAACCCATTCAATCCGGGGACGCATCTCTGTCACTTAAGATTTCTTTGGCTATTAAAAAATAGCAGATCTACAAGCTCATAGCGCAGCACCGAGTGCAGCGCTATGAGCTTGTAGATCTACAATCTTTTGGAAAAATCTATATTCAAAGATTTGCACAAAGTTTCACGATTAAGCGTAGCTTGTAGATCTGCTATTTTTTGATGACACAGATGCGTTCCCGGATTGAAGGGGTTAAAAGCCCAGCAATGCACTGCTACAGCACATTTTCAGATTTTGCTCCAGTGAGTAGGTGACAGAACATGACATCTCTGGGGCATCCTAGGTCCTTGGCCCTCCTCCGCTGCAGAGGAAGGATAGGAATGCCATTGAATAACATTGAGTTCTGTCAAATTTACCTGCCTTGGGGGATTTACAGTACAATAGTATTGTGCTACGTTTCCAATGAAAAGATTTAACTCACTGTTCATTGGATGGTTATGACCCAAGCTTTTCAAGGTACCATGTACAGTACCATTACCATGTCATTTGTTATCGCTGAGAGAGAACTCGTCTCCATGAGAAAGCATATAGGGCTTGGACTGCATTGGTTGGTGGTGGGCCACCATCACCAACCAATTTAGGAGGACCACATAATATCACTTAGGCCCAAATCCGTATTCCATGTTGTTTTTTGCTGTTCACGTTGTTCCGTGACTCGGAGAAAAAGGAAAACGTTTGACCCTCCTTTTTAACCCATTGATACCTGGAACGCATCTGTGTCACTTTAGATGTCTTTGGCTATTCAAAAATAGCAGATATACAAGCTCATAGCGCGGCACCGAGTGCCGCGCTATGAGCTTGTAGATCTGCTATTTTTGAAAAATCTTGAACATTTTTTTTTAGATAAAAAAATAATAAAAACGCTAAAAACGCTAAAAAAAAAAAAAAGGCCTCAGGTCTTAAAGGGTTAACTGCTGTGTGAACATAGACTAGAATCACAGCAACTGTAGACCAGACAGTCCAGACAGTAGTTAAACCATGAACATATTGTGTTGTGTGAGCTTGTAGATCTGCTATTTTTCAATTAGTTTTTGAATATTTTCAAATATGTTTATAAAGTGGTTACGTTAATAATGAGCAGTAACTTAACTTGTGCAAACCTCAAGTTTGTGGAAGTATCTTCTACTGCAGGGGTCTTCAACGTTTTCAGGCCAAGGACCCCCTAACTGAGAGAGAGAGATGAAGCAGGGACCCCCTCTATATCGTATAAAATTGTGTTTCAGATAAACTTTTGCTGCTCTTTTTTCCCTCTACAGTTATAACTCTTTGCCAAAAATAGCCGATCTACAAGCTCACAACGCCTCGCAGCGCGAGGCGTTGTGAGCTTGTAGATCTGCTATTTTTGGCTTAAGTTCTCCTCAGAAAAGGGATGCTAGGGTTCAAGTGGTTGATGTAAAAAAAAAATTCACACAAAGATTTGGCGGAACCCCCTGTAGTAACTCTGAGGACCCCCTAGGGGTCCCGGACCCCCTGTTGAAGACCCCTGTTCTACTGCATGGACGTAGAGCCTTCGTCCTACTCTTCCCACCCAACACTCCCTGCTGACAGGTGCCGCCCCAACCCGTAGGAATACATGCAGTGACATTTATCACCCTCCCCGACCCGGCTTCCCTCCCCCGCACACGGACCAATTGTGTTTGCACAACCTCCGTGGTGGTGGGCAGGGACTTTACCACTGCGCCACCCGAGCAAGTTTTCTTCCCCCAATCTATATATTATATTACTTGAAATACCCCAGATTGCAAATGCATATATTTAAAACTGTATCATAGAGATCTTCCTCCCACATAACCTTTCACCTCATGACCCCCTCTCTAGTCACAGAAAGTCACAGCCTGCTGATTGGCTGTCCTGTGTTTTTGTGTGGCTCAGTGGTTCTCAAACATTTGATTTCAAGGAGTGTACGAATGGAACAGGGTCCATTTGGTTCCATTTGTACACTCTTAACTCATTCAGTGCCACTGGACGTCTAAGACGTCCGTTGTATCATAAGTGCCACTGGACGTCTAAGACGTCCAAAAAATAAAAAATATATATATATATATACTTTTTTTTTGTTTTTGTTTTTTTTTAAAAAGATGTTCAGAACCCAAGATATGATGATTTTAAAATGTTCTGCTCCATTCACTTCTTCTTTAACTTCTTACGGAAAAAGGCTGTATCTCGGCTCCTAAGCCGAGATAATTTTTTTTACAATGAATTTTGGCTCTAGCACTCAGAGCCAAACTGCCAGAAATAAGTCAGGCACTGAATGAGTTAAGGTCATTACACACCGGCAATTGTGCGAATATACGCAAAATTCTGACTCGTTCCGAATAATTAAAAGACGCTTTTTGCTTCCCTTTTTCGCTCCGTGGAAGCTTGCATTGACTTTATAAGGTTTTTAAAAAAAACGTATTATTCGCATGAAAAAATCGCCCCCGGTGTGTAAGGAGCTTTAGAGTTGCAGACCCTGTAAGGGTCCGTTTGGAACCCCCCCCCCCCAAGGAACACTGAGGGACCTCACTTTGAGAACCACTGGCGCAGCAGAATAAACACCATTTAACTGCAGGAGTGAAAAATGCCCCGTGTTCTGGCGGCGCAGTGCTACAAATTGCATTTGGGTGCGAAGCCATTCATAGCACCAGGAGGGGGAAACACTCTCAGAAATTCACATCCCAGTTCAGGCCCAGGTTCAAGTTTGTGAATGACCCCCTGTAAAGTTCAACTCTGTTGTTGTGGATTCTGATTTCAAACAAGGGAAATGCCTGATTTGTCCTTTATTTAACCCATTAAGACCCGGGACGCATCTGTGTCACTTTTTGATTTGAGCTAAAAAATCATTATTTTACACTTTGGCTATTCAAAAATAGCAGATATACAAGCTCATAGCGCGGCACCGAGTGCCGCGCTATGAGCTTGTAGATCTGCTATTTTTGAAAAATCTAGAAAATGTGTGCAAATTAATATATTTATATTCTTTTAAAGCGAACATTTTTAATTCAAATCCTTGCTTCTGGGGGTCCCTGGAACAAAATATTTTGGGATGGGGGTCCACGGCCAAATTCATATCATTTTGGGGGTCCTCCACATGAAAAGGTTTGAAAACCACTGATATAGAAACATACGTTTTTCAGAAAACTGTTGGGATTTAGAAGACATTTCTAGAATCGGCTTCAGGTCTTAATGGGTTAATAGCAAGTTATTATTGTGAAATTGTGTGTGTGTGTGTGTGTCACGCATGCACGTATTGTATTCTTTGTTGTATTTTTGTGTGGGTGTGCTTGCAAGTATGTGCGTAAGTGTGTATAGTCTTGTGCACTTGCTACTTTTTAATCTCCTTATTCTGCTGTGGCAGCCTGAATTTCCTCCTTGGGGATTAATGGAGTGTTATGAATCGGTCAATAAAAATAAAAAAAGTCTTAAACAATTAATGTCTGCACCAGTTTCATCAACAATCTCTAAAGCCTAGTTCAGACCAAAGATTCGCAAAACGAGCCGAGTTGAAACTTGCAACCACTTGCAACAGAATCCCCCAAAACTGTGGTTTGCAACACTTTAAAACTGGACGGTACACATCAAAGCGACTAGTGGAGACCTTCCAACGTTTCCATAGGAACCATAGCCTACTTGTCACATCATGTAAACCTACAGTACTTCCTCGATGTGCAAACTC
This sequence comes from Gymnoscopelus braueri, assembly GCF_963280865.1. NCBI lineage: Eukaryota > Metazoa > Chordata > Actinopteri > Myctophiformes > Myctophidae > Gymnoscopelus > Gymnoscopelus braueri. The sequence goes on from NC_137624.1 coordinate 27,916,377, forward strand.
CAGCACCTGAAAGCACAACAGCCTTTCCTCTTGCATCTGTTTAGCTATATACTGTATACAGTATATGCAGTTTTATTTATATTATTGTAGACAACCAACTAGCAATTCCGGTAGTCCCTCCGGGTTATCGGATATAAAATAAAAGATGAGAGATAATTGTGGTTTTTGTTTTTCCTAAACAACTACATGGATTAAAATGTGTTTTGATGCCATTTCGGACCTCACTACTCTCATTTTGGAAAGGCATCCCTGCTGGAAAAGGGAATGTAACAGTTACAAGAGCAACAGATTAATAGAGAAATCCGAATTACAGTATGGTATGAGACATTTCTGAAACTTGACTACAGCCTTCAGTTGTCCGTTTATGGTATTGATTCCCTACAACATGGAGGTTTACTGAACGTTTGGCAATTCTCTTAAGCTTTGTACAAAACAAGCTGTCAGTGTCTATATGTGCTGTCTCCTCAGAACCCTACCCAAGGTATGCTGAGGACATCCACAGAAGGTGTGACCGCTCCGCAGCCAAACTACATGTTTAGTAAGCATACTTTCTTTTCACAGGTGTTTTTTTTTGTACCATAGTCTAGTGCCACTCAGCCTAATTCCTGGCGTTAGGCATATATAAACACCTGTCAGTTTGAGAAATTCAAGTTTGTCTTTAAGTTGTGCAATGTTCCTACTCCATAAAGTAAACTAGTGCTATTATCTTATTCAGTACATAGAGTACATCATACAGTAGCTCTTTAAATGTATTCTAATACTGTATCTTTTCTATCATTGGTTGCAAGGACCTTCCTCAACATCTTGGAAGTTCCTTGCGACCGAATGCGTTTTTTTTAATAATTTTTTTTATAAACACAAAGCGGAGGTGATCACTGATCAGTGTGATCTGGGATTCCATTTAATTTGATGTTTTATTCCCTGCACCATGGAAGAGAGAAAGTAGACGGTAGTTGTTTGTGTCCATGAATATATTTGTCCCTCTATCAGGTGGAGTGCCCAAAGCTGACAGCCCTGTGGTCCCTGATCAGAGCAGTAAAGGCTTTTCCTTCTCTTCAACGTGAGTCAACTTAACCCGGGAACGCATCTGTGTCATTTTAGATTTCTTTGGCTATTCAAAAATCAAATCTTTGAATATATATATTTTTTGTAACTCAAACCTTTGCTTCTGGGGGTCCCTGGAACAAAATATTTTGAGATGGGGGGTCCGCATATACACATTTGACATAGTATATTTGAGATCTAACAGGTTTCTTTTCTTGCTGTTGTCTTTTGCAGATCGTCGAGCCTGAGCTTTACTTCAGTTGCTCAGGGAGCCGGAAGCTCACAAGGTACAAATAAATAATACCAATATTTTAAGTAAGGGTGGAATTAGTCAATTTAAAGACCAACTCAAACTTGGTTTCATCAACTTTCATCTTCTTTCTTTCCTTAAATCTTCACCCATTTTTTGTCTCCAGTGAAGGACATGGGCAAATTTAGCTTCGGTGGAAGTGGGAAGATGATGTTCGGCGCGGCAACAGAAGAGCCGTTCTCCCTCTCCCCCAAGTGCACCTCCCCTGCACTGGGCACGAGCTCCCCCACCCCTCCTCCCATCATGTCGGGAGAACCGGTCAGACCCTCCTCCACCACGCCTGCGCTGAGGGTCGAGCCCCAGGCCCCGAAAGCAATCGGAGGAGAGACTTTGGGCAGTTTCTCTGGACTACGTGTGAGCCAGGGAGACGACGAGGCTAAAGACGCCACCGCCAAACCCACCGCTGCCACCTTTAGCTTTAGCAACAATGGGACAGCACTCGGCCTGGGCAAAGGAGCAGCGGCACAGTTTAGCTTCGGCACAGCTCTGCCAAAGCCGGCGGAAGAATGCGCGGGTGCAGACTTAACTAAGACGACGATATCAGTAAGCTCTGGCGGTGTTTTCAAACCTCCAGAATCTAAGCTGGCCTTTTCCATTCCCCCGTCTAGCACAGCTGCTTCAGCTACGTCGTTTAGTAGCCTCCTGGCAGCGCCTTTAGACACTCCAGAAGAGCCTCAACTGCCCACACAACCTTCAGTACCCACCCCGCCACCCGAGCCCACCCCTACGCCTGAACCCACCGTGGAAAGAATCAGCCCCCTTGCTATAGCCGAGCCAGACACTACCGACACGGAGTCCATGGTTGAACCGGTAAAAGCCGCGACCCCTCCTCCACCCGCCACTGCACCTTCTCCACCCTACACCGCCCCTACTCCGGTCCCTGCTGCGCCTATTACCCCACCGGCTGAAGCGGCCCCTCCACCAGAGACTTATGCCCCTGCTGCAGCAGAAGAACTTACCCCGGAGAACATCCCCGCCCCCGGGGCACCGCCAACTACAGCTCCCTCCCCTTCCGTGGAGGCCGTCGCCCAGCCACCCCCGCCACCGTATCAGGCTCCGAGTTCTGACAAACCGGGGTCCATCTTCACGCAGCCTCCCCCTGCGACGACAAACAGCAGCACCGTAGGGGCCACGCCGGTGATCGTCACAGCCGCCCCTGCATCCACCACCCCTACTCCTACCGTTGCAAGCGGTGGTGAAGCCACTGCCCCCCCCGGCACTGTGTTTGGGCAGCCCGCCGGGGCCCAAGTCTCCTCGGCCCCCCCGGCAGGTACGGTGTTCGGCTCAATTGGGTTCGGCACCCCCACTGGAACTGGTTTTTGCAAGCCTGTATTTGGACAAGGAAACGGCTTCGGCCAGCCGGCCAGTACCACCGGCACAGCCGCCGCCGCCGCCGGCGGCTTTGCATTTGGCCAGTCGGCGTTTGGAGGGAATCCCGCTGGTGCTACAACAGGAGGAGGTGGCGGCAGTGTATTTGGGGCTCCTCCTCCCACGGCGAGCAACGCCAGCGGCTTTTCCTTTGGCGCCAGCACCGCCAGCAATACGGGAACGGGGCTTTTCGGCCAGACTTCCACCCCGGCCTTCGGACAACAGAGCACCGGCTTTGCACAAGGGTCTGTGTTTGGCAGCAACACCACTACAACTTCATCCACCGGATTCAGCTTTGGACAGCCCTCAGGAGGTGAGTGTGAGTCTCTATCTGTACCTACGTTTTGGGTGGTAAAGTGAGGTAAGGGTTTGGAGCTGGATGGATGAACAGTGTTATGTAGGCTACTGTAACATGCATAATGCCATAGCTATCAGGCAGAAACCTTGTATGTCCAAAATCGTTACTTTTCAGGAAAAGGGGGGGGGGGGGGACCTGTGTTCCAATTAGGGGTGTGCCGATACACTAATTTCACCATACGATACGATATTACGATACGATATTTGGCTCACAACTTCGATACGATTTCGATACGATACGCACTTTTTTATTATGAAAATATATGGGGGAGAGAAAATGCAAACAAATAATTCTGTTTTTGCATTATTCAGACGCAAACTTGTAGCTTTTTAGCTACAATAGCCGTTTTGAATCCAAATAGGGCAATAGTGACACCTAACCCGAAAAAAAAAAACATGTTGTCACCCTTTTCACCTCGGGGCTGTTTTCAAGCCTGATTATTATTATTGTAAATAATTTTTTTAATTAAAAAAAAAAAAAAATTTGATATTCAAAACGATACATATCGTCACGAAAACGTATCGCGATATATCGCGGGACGATATATCGGCACACCCCTAGTTCCAATTGATCCAATGAAGTTATTATTTATTCACAAGGTCCTCTTAATACTTGTCATTGGTTAAACATTTTTAAAACCCACAGACCAGACTTAACCACTTTACCTATTCTGGGCATGTTATTATATAGGCTTAAAGTAAATGAAAAAAGTTTCAAAAATAGCAGATCTATAATGTAGATCTAATAAGCTCACAATGCGTCGCATCACAAAGATGAAATAAGGAGATACAAGGTTTATGCCTGACGGCGATGATATACAAGTACATTAGCACTACTGCTTAATGTGCTTATTAAAATGTTGATGCATCATCAGCATTTAACTTTTGCAAGACTAGAGAGATGTCATTGCTAAGGCAAAGAGTGAAACGCAAGCACCACCATCTCCAACAGCACTGTGGTATTTACAGTAGTGTCGGGTCAGAGGTGGGTGTCTGTGACAGACCAACAGCTGCATGACCCATCAGTGTTGGCCGTAAGTAAGCTTGCCTTGGTGGGTAGTGTGGTCCCAATGTGAAGCTATTTATATTTGTACATTTTATTCATATTTATTCTCACTTTTTTGCAAATGGAGTGTTGTCTACGGAAGTACAGATATTGAATCTGCCACGAAAATAGCCAGTTAGTTCTGCATTCCCACAGCTTTACTGAATTCTCATCTTCACACGCATACTATTTTATAGCACCCTGGTAGGGTGAGCGACAGGCAGGGTGACAGCTGATCTCAGTGTATCAGCTCAGACATTAGTCACAGCAGTCACAACCTGTCAATACCTGTCCATATTGATGTTAGTTTCTGTGGACATTGTATTGCAGACACACCAAAATCAACAACAGCTGTTTAACTTCAAACAGCCCTGAAATTCTCACAAAGCCTGGATGATATGTGGCCTTTGCCACCGAGTTATTTTAGTCTAATCCATATCTGGGTTTTAATATGGAAAGCTTTTTGTCACGGGACATGCATACACGTATGTACCAGTGATGCGTTGCATTTTTATCTGGGCCAATGGCTGATGGTACATGTGCGTGCCTTTTCAGTTGTTGGACTAGAATTAGACTACGGGCCCAAGAGTTCAAAACTCTTAATCCCTATCCGAGTGTCAGGTTTAGATTCTGGGTAGTTTAAAAACAAAAAACTGGATTTTTAATCGCTTTGACCAATCTGTACGTTAGAGCATGTTAATACAATATAACTTTCACATTATGAGGTGGTTGTATTTATATAATAATAATTATCAATCCCCATTTTGGGCATGTCATGAAATGGGAGGGGGGGGGGGGTTGTGAGCTTGTAGATCTGCAACGTTTTTTCGCTATTCATGCATGACACCATTGAGCAATGAATTGTACAATAACGCTCAAGTGGTTAATTGATTTGTTGATGTACACATATTTTAAATGCATTAAAAATGCAGTTCTTGGTTATTTGATTAATTGAATCGCTAAGAAAATAGTTGATAGTTGCAGCCCTATATACTGTAACCTCCATAGAATTAATTACTCTTCTTTGAATGCATCCACATCTGTGTTCAGTCTGTGATTTGTTGTAGTACAGACTTTGTCGCGTAAACATCTCGACTCATTTCTTTTGTTTTTTTTTCTTCACAGCTTTTGGCACCTCCAATACTCCATCTGGGTTCGGCCAACAACCTGGAGGTGGGAGTGTCTTTGGACAGGTATTATTTATTGATTGCTCAATTTACACGTTTAAAAACGGCTTTTAAAATCTCCCACATGGTACTGGACTCTCTCCCATTCTTAACCCATTGAATCCGGGGAGAGCATGTCTGTCATTTTAGATTTCTAAAATGACAGACATCATTTTAGCCGCGCTATGATCTACAAGCTCATAGCGCGGCACAGAGTGCTGCGCTATGAGCTTGTAGATCTGCTATTTTTGAATAGCCATAGAAATCAAAAAATGACACGCGTGCTGCGTTCCCGGTCTTAATGGGTTAAACACTATTGAACCCTATTTTGTCCCTATTTTGTGAATGTCGTTATGGGCGAAATTCGTACACGATGTACACCTGTCGTGCGCAGCTAAAATAGCCGATCTACAAGCTCACAACGCTTCACTGCGCACCGCGTTTTGAGCTCGTAGAACTATTTTCATCGTATGACGTGTTATAGCCGTACGTGGCTTTTCATTTCTGCGCCATGTCACTGGGCTCTGCTTGTATTATTTTTTTTTTTAATATATATTTTTGGGTATTTTTTTGCCCTTATTTATAGTACACAGTAGAGATTGACAGGAAACGGGGAGAGAGACAGGGAGTGACACGCAGCAAAGGTCGTGGGGGATCGGGATTCGAGCCTATATGTGGTATGCGCCCGGACCGCTAGGCCAGCGGGCTCCCCTGTATTCCATTCTTAAACAAAGTTTTTTCTCTCCAGCCGCAGCAGCAGCAGCCATCATCAGGAGGCAGTCTATTTGGTTCAAGCACAGCCAATGCAGCAGGTCCTGGTGCGGGTGGGTTTTTCAGTGGCCTGGGAGGCAAACCCAGCGAAGATGCAGCTAACAAGAACCCCTTTGGTGCCCCCGCCGCCCCCCCTGGGGCATTTGGACAGCCGGGTCAGCCTGGTAGGTGTACATTATAACTGGAACTGGTCATCTTTACGATACTAACTGAAACCGTCATCTCTATAACTGAGATTTAATTAATACCGCCTAGCAAAACATGCCTCATTGCAGCTCACACTCTCTAATCACCATATTGAACAAGTTGCTTTCAAAAGAGGCAGAATATTGTGAAACTCAGAAGGGAAATCAACAGAGGCTATTGTTGTTAGCCAATGGTGTTGGAGACTAGCTCCTTGTTGCTGAAAGCTCATGTGAATGTTCAATGCTTACTTACTAATCATTAATTACTTTATTAATTAAATCCGTGGCCACGTTTCGGTGGTAGTCCCCCTTGCCCTAGGGCTAGGCAAACGTATCAAACCTATTCCTTCATGATAATGTGTGTTTTCATGTACGTTTGTAAATCCAAGCGATATATCAGATAATCGTATCTTTTTTTCTCCTCTGAAAATACTGGCCTATAAAGATTTTCGCCCCCAGCTGTAATCTCCTTAAGTGGAATTGTATATTGTGTATACCACACTAAATTCCTAACAGGGATTTAGTAGCCATGCGGCTGCATTGGCTCAGGAGGTAGCTTCTAATGGCTTCATCTCAAAAGTGTCCTTGAGCAAGACATTCAACCGCTTAACACATCGACCGCCAGAGGTTAATCTCATAATGTACTCACCAGTGCCAAGGTGTTTTTGTTGTTTTTTAGTTTTTTTCATGTCGCCATAGATCTTGTTAAAATCCTTAAGATTGAGCCGTACAAGGTCTGTTTACATCCGCGACATCCCACTGTATCTCCCAGTGAAGACCACGTGTCAAACGGGGTATCCATGTTGTAGTTAGAGCGGATTACGTTAAACAGTGAAATGCGAGGAGAAAAAACTACAGGAAGAGAATTGAGTTTCAGTTTCGTCTGTAGAACGAGAGCGGACGTGATCGTCAAAACCGGATCCCAAATAATTCTATTTCCGGTCATCAAACCGGAAACGGAAGTGGATCAAAAAAAATCCGAAAGTGAACCCGGAAGTGAATAGCGCGAAAAGACCGTGGACCGTAGGGCTACGGTCTCGGCGCTTAACAGTTGGATTTAACGGACCGTAGGACTACGTTCTTGGCGGTTAATGTGTTAACTGGTCCCGATAAGCAGGTTTGGTGTCTTGCATGGTGGCCCTCTGCCGTCGATGTGTGAATATAACGCATATTATGAAGCACTCTGGATAAGGGCTTCTATAAAAACGAAGACCATGCGCCATTCACCATATCTGTCATAATCAAAACATGTTCGCTATTATTGCCATTTAATCTCCGGTCTCATCCTTATGCGCGTTTTCCCAAATGGTTGACGATTATTCGAAGCTCAATTATTTATTTGGCAGCGCAAATTGCTTTACACACATCAACTCTGCGTAAATTGTTAAAGAGGTGGTGCCATGTTTTTGCACTTTTTCTGTTTTTCATGTGTCTATGAGGTTGATAGAACTTCATTAAGCCCCCCGGTGGTGTTTTTATGGTGTTTTATGTCTTCTCTGACTATTTGGAGTTTCTTCCTGGAGGCTGAAACCTTGAGGGTCAAACGTGCCAATAGAGAAACAGCGCTTTAGTGACATCACAAAGCCATACCCTCCCCCTCATTATCATAACACAACAGGTGTGGGCATGAGGAGGAGGAGGGACTAGGACAGGTGGGTGGTGCTAAGGTGGTGGAGGAGGTGCTAAGGTGAGAACCAGGTATACTTAATGAACTGGAGGCGTGTCCACATAAAAACATAATTTTAACTATTTCTGTACACTTTTTTTGAAAAAAATCTTCCTCCTAGTATAACCATAATACCTGATGATCATGTTTTAGAAGGGGGGAAATCACTGAAAATCACGGCACCCCGTCTTTAACTAACTCTGGATAAGACCTGTGCACACCAAAGGGCTGTCATTCAAATTGGAAAGTAAAAGTACATTCATTAAGATTAAGCTTTTATGGACTTCAGTACACATTTTCCTACATTAGAATAATGTGACCCATTAGTAGCCATATTAATTTGATTTGAAAGACTGTCATGTTACAACTTGACATTTCAGAGGTAGAATACTTCAGTATTTGCCTTCAAGCGATGCTAAATCCCAAATCACATTGAAGGATCGTGTTAAGGCATCCGCTCTAAACACTGGTTAAGCATATCCTGCATCAGCCATTATGACTATCGGTAAGGCTGACCCTGCTGGCTTGAAATGGCCCCACTCAGCATTTCAGAAACTGCAATTTATTGATATAAACTGCATGCTGTACAGGCTAGCCAGGAACAAAAGTCAATAATGTACAACACACATTGCACGATCAACCCTTTTTACATGTGACGTCATGTACATCATGGATAACCAAATAAATATCCTTTTCCGGTACATGCAATGCAGCAAGTGCTGATATCCTCTACTGTGTCACACCGTTAGCCTCATAGCATAATTGCCTAAGTCATATTTTTAAGGTTTTCAAAAAAATCACTATCTGCGTAAGTCATCTAGGCAATGTCATTTTTATCTGCCTTTATTTATTTCTGCCTAACTCTACTCTCCTATAACACTGCTGATTCACCCTGCCTTATTGCCTATGTCCTCATGCAGAAATGGTAACAAGCATTCTGATAGGCTAAGTAAAAAAGTTGATTTTGGAAGCATTCTGATATGCTGAGGACATGGGCAATAAGGCACAATGAAGCAGCAGTTTTAGGAGAGTAAAGTAATATGTCAATTTGACCAAAGAATTACTTGGGCAATTATGCTGTGAGGCTAATGATTATTAGTCAGGGGATATTAAAAAAATCTTGGAATAAATTCCTTACCAATGTGTTTGTAAAGGTGTCTAGTAACACATCTCACAAAGACTGAAATGCAATTTCCCTAGGAGAATTTGTGACAGCTCCTGAAAGTTGGGTTACCCACCATAACCTTATGCGGGGGGAAAAAAATCTAAATTTAATTCTGTTTTAAGTAGCATGTGGGCTAAAAACTGCCATAGCCATCCTTTTCCAGGTATACTTTTTGTGTAAAAAGCCCATTGAGATTAGGCTGTGGATTAATTTGATCACTATATGATTCATAAGCATTGCTTTTAACACATTTGCAGATTGACCAGAGAATATCAATTTGGCTTAGAGTTTGATAGTCAGCAAAGTATATAACCCTCAAAATACATTATATAAAATGGGAATAGTTTTAGCATTGGTCTTACATAGCCTATGTAAGGCCTATTTCAAAGGGATTATGATGGGATAATTTCCCCTGCATACCTGAGACTTTAGTCCACACTTGGCCAGAGGAAGTAAGAATTTGGCACTGTGCCCTAAATTGCCAAACTATTTGTAACTATACTGGTTTGTACCGTCTAGTTAATTGACATCCATTGTCAATCATTCTCTCTAAATAACGCCATGGACTGAGTTAAACACAAGCACAGACACACGTTCATACTGTATGTTGATGAACTGTAAAACATAGTCAAACATGGTGCTGTGATGTGGTCAGATATGTGTGGTCTACATGAGTGTCACACCAGGACGTGCCACGCTATGTCGGCTGATAAAATCGAGAATATTGGCGGCCTTCAAACCTACGCACCGCTGCTAAACCTCTGCTAAACAGTCACATGTTTCTAGTGAGGCAGAAAAGTCTGCATTTCTGTGACAGCTCATGTAGATGGAGCACAATGGGGTGATCCATCCATGTACAGGATCGGGCTTGAATTAATGGGTGATACAGATCATCCTATTATTTTAGGCACATTGTCAAGTGTGAATTTTTATAATGGTCTCAGTCAACCTCACTTGATATACTGTAGGCTCGTAAGAGTTTGACAGCTTAATTCCTTTCACAGCATGTATTAATGAACACCTTCCTTTTATCATATTGCACAGTATGTCACGCATCTATTATACTAAATGGTCAAAATAATTCATATTTACATTTGATTTAATTAAGCTTATTTCTCACCATTCAACTAACTTGACCATTAGACAGATCGTTTTCATCCACTGATGATTGATTAGAACATTTTAAACGATTGTTAAAGCAAATGTGCACCTAGAAAGTATGTATTTGACCTAGGAGTTATATCTAAAGTAATCTCTCAAGAACCGATTCTGCTCTGCGTTTGAATCTGTCGGGGGGGGGTTCGTCATATCGCGTACACACTGGCCTACAAGTGGGCGTGCCTTCAGATCAGGAAGCAGGCCGCGCTTTACCCAATCAAATGTAGTGGGCGGGATTTACGTGTCTGCCGATCCTTCCCCACTAGAAACAAACCAAAACGCATTTAACAATAGCGTCCTCGGAGCAGACAAAACCACGGAAAGATATTCACATTTTAACTTGCTCTTTCATCATAGAAACAAGTGGGCTTATAACCAAAACGATCCATGTTCTCTGGGAGAAGTGGTGTTAAGTGTTCCGTGTAGAAATATTGTTAGTGGGAATGAAAACATAGTCGGACCACCGGAAGTGAAAGGCTGAAGGCAGACCAAAACCCCGGTTTCCTTGCGTACGTGTGCTACGTCGACTTAGTTAGATAGTAAAAAACAGCAGAGGGCGCTGTTTTTCCTTTTCATTTGGCGATGGGTTCCCAGATTGTATCTAAAGTAATGGGACCTTTCATCTGGAGAAAGATGCTCAAGGATCAGCATAATACACGTCCAAATGTTTATGACTCGCTGTAAATGTCAAGAGGAATTGAGCCATAACATGGCTGATCAATGTGTGACCAATTTCACTGCACATGATTCTGCCACTGACTATCACTCTTAACACAATTTTGCACATGTGCTGTGAAGATGAAATAAGGCAAAAACTATGTCAGTATAGCTGCAAAAACTTAACCATCATAAAGTGAACATTCCCATTCCCACCTAGCCTGGTAAACCCTCCCTCCGGAAATCTCTTTTCCATTTGATTCCAGGAGTGAGTCTGGCATGAAGGCTTGTATGGGCGTTTCTAGTGCATTACCAAATAACCGAGCCAATCAGCGTCCTCGCTCATTGTTTTGTGATTGACAGCGGGGGTAGGCCAATCAGGTGGAACCCGAGTGGTTCACACGTCATTAATCAATACACCTTTCATACAAGCTGCTCATTAACATCAAAGACAAACCAATTACTCCTGGTGATAATCACTGCAGCCTAAAGTGGCTTAATTGGACATCAAAGGGCCATTGGACATCAAAGCTACATTACTCCCGCCCAGCTCCAGCCCACAGCCAAATTGCCCATATAGGTCTACAGGCCAGACTCACTCCTGAAATAAAATACAAATGAGATTTCTGGAGGGAGGGTTTACCAGGCTAATTCCCACCATGTTCCAGGATAAAGATTAGCGGAACAAGAGAGAAAAGACTTGCAGGGGGAAAGTAGAGCAAAGGAATATCTTTGCATGATCAGAATTTTTATACGTCAAACAATGTCTTGACTGTGAGGTGCCCTAGGTGAAGAAGAGCAGTGTGATTTGCAATATCCTCAGTACTCTCCAGACTGCATTAGAGGCTGCTCAAAATCTGCCACATCTTCACTTTCAACCTGGTGTGGGGACATAGCAGACAATGTTAATGAGCCCTTTGAAGTAAAGGTTTCTTAGAATTTGCATAGATTGTTCGAGGTATAATGAGTCATGGTGGGACCAACTCGGGAGTCCATCTTCCAAGACCATTACGGAAAACAAATTAACCCTTTTAAAACCATACCCGGTGAAGGGCGCAGGCGAAAGTACAGACCTTGCTGCATGTTTCTCGCGCGAAACCTGGCAACGTTATCGCCCATTGTTTGACACATAATGGCTAATAAAAAGCTGAGATTTGATGAAATTGAGAAACGGGCTTCGCAGTTAAGTTCAGATGGTAATGGGCAATGGCTGTGTGCAAAATCAGATCAAGTGCTCCAGCCAGTGAGGAGAAACGGGCACACAGTTTTGCTGACACCAAGACACCATGGCCACAGAGGTTTGTCAAATTATAGGAGGATATACGTTTTTTTTAAAAAACTAGCATTTTAGAAGACATTTGTAGAATCCCCAGAAGCAAAGATTAGATTTTTTTATTTATTTTTAATAGTGCAGAGTGCCGGGCTATGAGCATGTATATCTGCTATTTTTGAATAGCCCAAAGAAAGAAAAGAAATGACAGATGCATTCCCGGTTTGAATGGGGTTAAATCCTTCAACATCCCATTCTTAGAAATCTCCACATTTTTTACCTCCCACTTTTACTCCTCTAGGTGCCCCAGGCCTGTTCGGAGACCAGAGTGCTGCTAAGGGCTTTGGGTTTGGACAGACCTCCTTTGGCGAGCAGAAGCCCAGTGGAACCTTCACCACGGGAGCAGGGAGCGTAGCGTCGCAGGGCTTCGGCTCCTTCTCCACGCCCACCAAACCAAGTACAAATACCCCCCTACAATGCATTCCCTTCTGTGGTCTTATTGTACAGCCTTTCTGTCCATAGATATACAGCCTTTCATCTGTCCATAGATATAAAAGTGTAGACACAGTCATAAGCGTCTTACTGTACCTCTTGTTGCTAGTTAAATATTATTGTATTTCTAAAGAAATTTGTTTTCAGTTTAACGTGGAAATTAGGGGGCAACTTATCAAGGTTGACTTTAACCTGTAGCCCATTAGGTAATTTGAAAACCGTGATATGACAGGATAGAGAAGAATGAAGGCTGTTGCAGACAGAGCAACGACCAGGTCGCCACAGGGAATAAATTGCCTGGTATTGGCGGAGCACACAGAGCACACGTCTCTGTGGAATCAAGTCTTTGTGCTTAACTAAGCTGTCGCTCTACAGCTGCTAGTTTTGAGAACCTGAGGCCAGTAAAATACTGGTTCCGACGAGAACTGTGCCTAACATGTGTTAGCTAATTAGGTAATTGTGTTGTAAGGGAGGGGATCTCCCGTGGATAGACTATAGGACTAGGTAATGAAACGAGTCTCAAAACAAATATAGCCCCGTTGAAACCAACCACTCGGTCTACTTGGCAGCAGATAAAACAACGTTTCACATGTATTCAGGACCAGTGGTGGAAAGTAGCTAAGTACATGTACTCAAGTGCTGTACTTGAGTACAATTTTGAGGTATTTTTACTTTACTTGAGTATTTCCAATTTCCAATACTTATATTGGACAAATATTGTACGTTTACTCCACTACAATTATTTGAAAACTTTAGTTACTAGTTACTTTGCAGATATAAATTACTACATTATAAAACATACATTAAACACTTTAGTCCTATTTTATACCTAGGCTATTTGAAAATATCCGATCTACAAGCTCACAACGCGTCGCATCGCGACACGTTGTGAGCTTGTAGATCTGCTATTTTCAAGCATTTCAGTACTGTTACTTTTGGTACTTTGAGTACATGTTGATACCAATACTTTTGTACTTTTACTCAAGTAAATTTTGAACACCCAGACTTTTACTTGTAACAGAGTACTTCTACATTGCAGTATTGATACTTTTACTTAAGTAAAACATTTTGAGTACTTTTTCCACCACTGGTATTCAGTACAACCACAGACTCGAGAATTAATCCAAGTAGATCTCCTTGTAAAGATTACTTGGCTGATCTTGGAGAAATAAATTGAGCATTTTTAAAAGACATGTTTCTTTGGCTTCACACACAGTGGATGAATAAGTACTACTGGTACAAAAAATAATAATAGACTGTTGCCAAAAGTTGCCACTCGGCACACTATTGCTCCACCACTGGTCCAGGGAATGTAATCCTGTTACATTAGCTCAATCAATTATTCACTGGGGCATGCCTAGTAGCCAGGCTGTAATTTCAGCATGCCCTTCTACACTACTACTCCTCCCTTTGAGGCTTTGTGTGGATGGCTACCAATCGATTACTGTCATGGAGCTGTAATACTTTGTGAGGCTGGTTTGTTGTTCCTTGTCCAAAGGCCACTACAGTACATGTACTACATATAGGTGACACAATGTTTTTTTGTTTGGTTTATTATACCCCTGTGGTTAATTATAACACATTGGGGGAAATGAGATTGAGATTAAACACTTAGAAGACGGGGGAAAAGGGTCATTTTAAATGCTGGAAATTCAGACCCAGTTTTTTTATAATCCTCATAAACCATAAAAATTATAATATTTTTTGGAAATTAAATCTTCCCGCCTCCATATTTCCCATTTTTATTTTTATTTCCTTCCATTTCTTAATCTTTCATTATAATCGCTTACTGTTTACATCTGGTTGTCTATCCATTTATGCCAATACTGAAATCTCTCACGTCTAGGCTTGAATAGAATGTGTGTGCATGACATGTTTTACAAAAGGGCCCATTCTGTGCATTTCATGATTATTGAAATAAGAAATAACCGATGCAATTGTTTTTAACCGAGCACTGTTCTATTCTCTCTCCAGGTGGTTTTGGCAGCGCCCCAGTATTTGGCACCGCCACGGGCTTCGGGGCCCAGCCAGCGTTCGGGGGCGCAGCCGCGTTCGGTTCGCCCCCCTCCTTCAGCAACCCCATGGGCTCCCCGGCCAACAAGGTGTTTGGAGAAGGCACAGCGGCCGCTAACATGGGAGGATTTGGGTAAGAAAACGTATAATCTGGAATCTGCCACATGTATGAACCCTGGTTCAGAAGGGGCATACTGTAACTCGCAGCCTAAAATGAAGGAGTTCTACAGCGCTAGATTATTCCACTTAACCCATTAAGACCGGCAACGCATCTGTGTAACCACTTTATCCATATTTTATACTTTGGCTGTTCAAAAATTGGCCAAATACATATAATTTTGGGAGTCCTTGTCATGAAAAAGTTTGAGAACCACTGATATAGAAACATATGTGTTTTCAAAAAAACTGTGTGGATTTAGAAGACTTTTGTAGAATCCCCAGGAGCAAAGATTTGAATTACAAATGTTTGCCTTTAAAAAATATAAGATTTGCACTAATTCTCATGCATTATTCAAAAAATATCAGTTCAAGTTCGTAGCACGGCACTCGCGCTATAAGCTTGTATATCTGCCGTTTTTAATAGCCAAAGAAATCTAAAAAATGACACGGATTCTTTCCCCGGTCTGAATGGGTTAAATAATCCCACTCTTGGGGTCATGCCGCCTGCAGATTAAAGCTGGTCTGCTCTGTCCTCTCTCTTTGTTGGGGGTCTTGTATCGGGCATGACTCCTATCGAAAGGATTATCGCTTAATCTCCCAATGCTCCATCCTCTACTTACTACAGTACCATGGTGTACACATCGCCAGCTTCTGCCTCACACACAGCCATGTTCATATTCAGGGAGATGGAGAAGGAAATGACCTTCCATAGTCTCTTCCTTTCCCTTCTTTGAGTCTTTTCTTTCTTACATTCTTCTGTTTAACCCATTAAGACCTGAAGCCGATTCTACATGTCTCCTAAATCTCGTAAAACGTATGTTTCTATATCAGTGGTGCTCAATCTTTTTCATGTCAAGGACCCCCAAACTTATATGTATTTGGCCGCGGACCCCCATCAAAATATTTTGTTCCAGGGACCCCCCAGAAGCAAAGATTTGAGTAAAAAATTTTCGCTTTAAAAAAATATATATATTCAAAGATTTGCACACATTTTCACGATTTTTCTAAAATAGCAGATCTACAAGCTCGTAGCGCGGCACTCGGTGCCGCGCTATGAGCTTGTATATCTGCTATTTTTGAATAGCCCAAAGTGTAAAATAATGCTTTTTAGCTCAAATCTAAAAATGATGTTCCAGGTCTTAATGGGTTAATCCAGAAAGGTATAGTCAGCCCAGCGGCTTGTGTGTTTTTCACTACACCCAGCTAAACATGTTGCATTCACCTCAGACCATCCTCTAACGCATTGGTTCTCAAAGTGGGGTCCGGAGACCCCCAGGGGTCCTTGGCGGGGTACCAGGGGGGTCCCCAGCTAAATTAGTCAATATCACAATCACTTTAAGTTATAAAAATGTTATAGCTCATAGCACGGCACTGAGTGCCGCGCCATGAGCTTGTAGATCTGCTTTTTTTTTTTTTTATCATGAGAATTTGCTCAAATCTTTGAATATATATCTTTTTTTTTTTAAAGCCAACATTTTTACATCTTTGATTCTGGGGGTCCCTGGAACAAAATATTTGACATGAAAAAGTTTGAGAACCACTGCTCTAACGTATTTTATATAGTTTTTTTCCATTATTTTGTTCCATTTTTATTTTGTTCTTAGATGTTTATAGACACTGTTCAGTCTTCATATGTTTCTTCATATTTGAAAGCCTGCCAACTCTAATAGTTGTATAGAGAAAATTTAACAGATTCTTCCGTAGCGGTGCTTAATACAGAATTACACAATGAAATTGAGCATTTCAAAGACCATGGATTTCATGAATGTAATCACATTTCTACACATTGGTATTCAGTGCTCGACTGAACGAAGGAATTAATTGCCTCGATTTCCGTCCCCATATGCAGAGGGTAAGGAAAAGTTTTTAAGTGACCACATTACTGTAGCTACTAGCAAAACTGTGCTTGAAATCCAGTTGTGTTGCATTAGGCTTTTTAATGTGGTCAAACAAAGGCTGTCTACTGTATGAGAACGTGGCGTCAGGGTGGTCAAACGTTTCTTGTTGCATTAATCTACATCACCAGTAGTTGGGAGTCATCACCAATTGACACCGTTTAACGATGATTGACACCTGGCAATCTCCCTGCTCAGGACTGACATTCCTACAGTTGTGTCATTTAGAGTTCTCAACGGCCCTAACTGGGCTTTTACTGGACCGGCCCGAACAATTACCATAATATTAGGCCAGAAAACCCGAAACCCCCCCCCCAAAAAATATTACCTTTTTTTCCCCATTTCTCTCCATGGAACCCAAGGCTCGGCCCCGCCCGACTAATTGCCATACATTTTCGTCCCAGGCCCGAACATGTCGGGTAGGGTCGGGTTTGGACAGACTTTTAGAACTCTATTGTGATTGAGTGTGGGAGATTCAGGGTGCTTTCACATGCTGTAATGTCCCTTTTGTATCATATGTGAAAGCACCCTCAGTCTGCATGCTGGCATTAGCACTCAAGGACAGTTGTCCAGCATCCTCTATCAATTTTTTCATTTTATCATAGAAGTGGCTCGAGTTGGAGCAAGTTATATAAAACATACAGTTCAATAACTGTGTAAGCAGGCTTGCAGATATTCAACCTCCACTGCGTTTAGAATCCAGGGAGGAGAATGTTGGAACTGAGGATGTGAATTGTTTGGAGAAGAGGATTTGTCATTCAGGATTCTTTCTGTGTTTGGAGCTGACTGTTCCAAAGATCCAAGGGTTCTTTATTGTTTTATTGAGTCCTTTGTTCGGCTTCCTTCACACCACCTGGCTAAACGAAAAAAAAGAGAGACTAAGCTACTCTCTGGTGGGTACTCGCCTACCTGGCCCGCCTTAAAACAATTGAATGAAACCGTTACAATGCCACATCATGGATTAATGGGCAATATTACAACCAATATCACATCTTTATATCTTCTTGATTCCTTAGCTTCGCCTCGCCCCAAAGTGCCCCCCCATCCTTTGGCGCTCTAGCCACTCAGAGCGCTCCGTCATTCGGTGGCCTAGCCCAGCAGGGTGGAGGCTTTGGACAGCAGCAACAGCAGCAGCAACAGCAGCAGCAACAGCTACAACAGCAACAGCAGCTGCAGCAGCAGCAACAGCAGCAGCAGCAGCAACAGCAACAGCAGCAGCAGCAGCAACAGCAGCAGCAGCCCAGCACCTTCGGTGGGTTTGGACAGCCGCAGCCCCAAGTAGGAGGTAACCCTTGATTCATTTATTCTTGGTTGCTCGCCGCCGCACAACCCGCGACGAAAATAGCAGATCTACAAGCTCACAACACGGTGCAGGGCGACGCGTTGTGATCTCGTAGATTGGCTTTTTTTTCTTTTTTTTTATAACTTGCATTATCCCTTTTGCTTTACCTTTTTAGATTACCGTCCTTTCATCTTAAAATGATTACAAAAGCCAAATGTTCTCCCATTTCTATCTTTATTGGAAACGAATGACAATTTTACAATTGGCTGGTAATTGTAGGTCTGCAGTATTTTGGCCCTTATTTTAACAATTATGGAATAGAGCAAATAACTATTGTCTTAAAGCCCCTCCAGATTGCCTTTATCTCTCGGCAAAGGTATTTCAGACTTGTTTCATCGAACTTAAAAATGATTGCTCATTGTTAAAATAATTGATTTAGAGCCTTATCTCAGACTTGCATAGGTCTTAGACAAAACATTTGTAAAAGTTAATTGGGGTTATACTCAGATAAGCACTCAGTTTCCAATGAACATTGACGGGAAAGAATGCACGAGGGCTGGGTTAAAACAATCAGACTTAAATGGTAACTACATTTGAACCCACAGTAGACAGACGGAGCACGAAACTATTGACCACAACTATTTTAGTGACCCCCATGACCTTTCCTCTAGCGTCGCCCACAGGCCAAAATGTCTTAAACCATTAAAACCGGGAAAGCATCTGTCATTTCAGATTTTAAACTGTTATACTTTGGCTATTAAAAAATAGCAGATTTTTCCCTGGTTGAAAACGCCACGGCACTCGCCTAAAAACGCTTCCAAACGCCCCAAAACGCTTCCAAACTTCCAAGTTAAAAAATATTTCAGCTCTCAGCAAGCAGCTAAAAAACGGCACACGTGAACGCGCGAGTGCAAAATAGACACTGAGCACCTTGTCACGCTGCTGGAGTTTTCCAAAGATGCTGCGTTTCCATTGTAAACAATTCAAAACATAATCTAAGCTGTGCTCAGGAAGAAGGAAAAAAATGTCTTCATGGACATTTTAGTCCTTTAGTCTTGGAAAACTATCAAAAGGCAAATAAATGAGGGACATAACCATCTACGCCACTAGGTTTAACAGTTTATAATGACACCATGTCATTTTGTCACCCTCTGCAAAGCCAAGATTATGGGTGATGGTGCAGTTATTCACTGTCTTGTAGCCTAGGTATCTTTATGCTGAAATATGAGCGGGAAAGAAATTCTGAAACTTACAAACCAATTTCACACTGATGTTTTTGATACCCACCAGCTAGGGCCATGAATACATTGATGGTTTAATAGCGAATGGGAACCAAATTGCTCACATTTGTTGTGTAATTTGTAAAAGATGGTGGAATCCACCACTGCTGTGGTCCTGATGACCCCTCATTGTGCATTCTCGTATTGATGCGATGCTGCGGGCCATGGCATGCACGTCTATTGTGCAAACGTGCACATGTGTGCATGTGTGGCCCAGATTTGTTGAATACGTGAAGGTTTTCTTCTGTAAAGGTCCATTCTGTATAACTCGTTCATTCTCTCTCCCCCCCGTCTCTTCTCAAATCTGTTATTCATGAAATCCTGTCATTCCTGGCAGGCCGAAATCTATCATCAGTGTTACTTGTTTGGTTGAAATTTTAAATGGTCTAATTTAGCCCTCATCCGTCATCCATTAATCATTACTTACCCCCTTGTTCTCATTCTGTCTCTCATAGTAGCCCACAATGGTCCACTGTGAGAGAATTAGGCTTTGAATTAGGATGGCCATTGTCATTCGTTCTTGTCGCACGTGCAGTCAGTGTGTTGTATTCAAAGCACTGGCTAATTCAATTAGCCAATTAGACAGAGACAATTGGCTAATTGTTGAAGTTTTTCTTTGCTTGTTTGTTTTAGCTTTCTCTGGAAACGCTTTTGGGTCCACAAATCAGTAAGTATGTTTTGCAACTTTGTGTGTGTGCATGTGATTTTGTATGCATTTAAGGATATCCAACACAACACACAAGTTCCTCTCTAGCTGTAGTACTTTAAATTCTATATATATATATAATATACACCCTCCTTAAATATGAATATACACCTCTTCTTCGACTTTTTTTTACTAACGACTTTACCCATTTTCAACCCATCTTCATATAATTGGTCTAGTGAGGAACAATGTTATGAGGATAGGTTGAAAATGGGTGAAGTCGTCCTTTAATGAGCAAAGCCTTCCAGGGGTCTATACTGTGCCCACGCATGTTCTCCCTCTACATCTTCACAGAAAAAAAAGCAAATCTACAAGCTTGTTTTAGCCTATTATGACAGCAGAATTGGGACGATGAGGTTTAAATGGTTAACTAGGAATATACATACACCTCTCCTTAACTCTTGAGTATTCACTTCTTCTTCCCACCAAAATGCCTCAGCCTTCTGCAGGCTTAATGCCACTGTGTCCCTCTCCCCCTTGCTCCCGTAGTTGCTCTTTGCCTTCCATTGCTTTCTCCCTGGCCTTAACTGTCTCCGTCTCCCATATGTGTCCCCTCTTCTCTTCCTTTGGCTGCCATGTGTCACATGGCAGCCCGGTGTGCCTCCCGGGGTGCGATGCAAGTGGAATGCAATCTGAAGTGTTCAGGAAAGTGCAGAGACATGGCAAAAGTCCTATCAGAGACATTCACATGCCGTTTAGATAAGACCCTCTCTGACTCTCTGTCTTCCTCGCTTCTCTCTCTCGCTCTGTTGGTGAAGGTTCCATTCACAGCCATAACAACACCGAGCAGTTTTCCGTGTTGCCTCTGAAACGCAGCCAAACCTTGTACTGAACGGTTAACCCATTCAGTCTGGGAACGCATCCGTGTCATTTTAGGTTTTAGCTCTATAACCATTATTTTTATACTTTGGCTATTAAAAAAATAGCAGATCTACAAGCTCATACGAGCTTGTAGATCTGCTATTTTGGACTGGGGATCAGCGGGCCAAAAACATAACATTTTGGGGGTCCTTGACAAGAAAAGGTTTGAGGACCACTTATATAGCAACAATAGTTTTTCAGAAATACTTTGACATTTGACAGTTACAAAAAACATGCATATTCAAAGATTTGCAGAAATGTTCACGATTTTTTTTTTTTATAGCCAAAGAAATCTTAAAATGACACAGATGCGTTCCCGGATTTAATGGGTTAACCCCAGTGATGATGTCACTGGGATACAGTCTGAATAAACTACAGCTAACTACAGATATATATTTTTTGCATTGACCGTGTCCTAGTTTGTTGTGTTCACGGCAAAACAGACATCTTCATCATCTTCGTCACGGCCGCTACAGAGCGTATGGGGGTTTTCTAGACGGGTGTTGACCCGTACAATGCATCATGGGAATTGTAGGAACACAGAGAATGTGCCAAAATAGACGAAAGGAGAATGTTCTGTCAATATGGGGGGTGTCTCTATGACAGTGGTTCTCAAACCTTATCAAGGACTGCCATAACTCTGAGAGTGTAGCATTGGTTCAATTTGTACACTCTCAGAGTTACGGACCTGTCAGGGTACATTTAGAGTGAACCCCCAATGAACCCTGAGGGTCCCTGGACCCCACTTTAATGACATAACTAAAGCTTTTTGAAGAATTAATAAATTGTGCATTTGAGTTCAATAAACATTCACGTGAATCACATGACAATGCTGGATGCATTTTGCACCTCCAGTCCATTGTCGCCATCATCTCGTTCCACAACTCTGGTAGACAGGCGTGTCAATGAAGTGTATATAGGGTTTAAATAGTGTTAAATGTGTTGTTCTTATTCATAGAGTATAGGCTAATCGTTCATTGCTATACCTCCATCTCGCTTCAATGTTATCCCCCTTTTTTCTGTAAAACCTTACTTACAGTTTGTGGCTTGTATTTTTTGTTTTTCTTCCAGATCATCGGCTCAGTCCTTCAGTTCTGGTGGTTGGAGGAGCTAGTTTTCAAGGTCAAGTCCAGTGCTACATTGTTAAATGGGCTCTTAAGACAAAGTTCACACACATTTTCCACAATGCACAGTGCTTCCTTGCAGTGTGGTGTCGTTTTCTTTTAAATTGTCCTACGTTTGAAACCTTACTAGCCTATTATTTTAATACATGTTAACTCATAGTATCGCAATTTGGTTTTCAGTAATTAAAATGAGTAGACCAAACTGTCAATCTATTGGTCTAGTATAAGTTCAGCAAATTGTAATGCAAGCTTGAAATCTCTAATGTTCTCCCATCTAAGTGTTCAAATAAATATTGTAATAATTATAACTGGCATTGTACTTTTCTCTTAGATGTTTTATGAATCTTGCCTGTTTTATAATACTTAGGATTTCAACCATTTCAAATGATGGACTAATTGCTTTGGAAGACTGGATGTGTGCATATAATCAGTTAAATTTAGTTCATCTTAATGTAATGGAAGCTTTTGTTTAACAATGTATTTGCAAACCTGCCTGCAAACCCTTACAGCAGATGCTTGGTGGTACATGTTGCCATTGCTAGTGTTAGACTAGCCTTTTGTTGCTTAAGCCTGAGTTAAAGCCAATGTACAGAACGGTGCGTAACGGCTCTGGTACAGAAGCTGTGCCCTTAAAGAGCATTAGATGTTTTCATCTAATGCTAACGTTTAAAAAGGAAGATCTGGAAAAGACACACTGTCCAGAGAAATTATACACATTTATATTGCTTTTGAAAAACAAGGTTGATTAAGAGAGACATCGGGGTGTCTTTTGTCACTGTATATTATACAGTACACCTTGTGAAATGCCCAAGGAGTGGGGACCTATATTATATATTATTATTAGATTAATATTACATGCTGTCTATACTTGTTCTGTGTCCCTGAGTTTCATCTTGTCAGCTTTGTTTTTGTGTGTCGAATTGCATTCACTTGTGTGAGGTCACAAACACACTAGTCTCGCGTTACCAGACTGTTGCCTCCCACAATTTTCAAATGTTTCCGGCATACAGTCTGGGACTCGGAAGCTCTGATCATGATTAGAATATAAACCGGATGTGGAGCCTCCTCTCCATTTCCGTTTCGTCTTTCGCGCAAATTTATCCTAATATCATCTACAAACAAACAAATCATCTAAGTATACATAGCTTGCTGCTTAGCAGAAATGGAAATTAAAAAGTAAAGTGTAAAGATATTTTAAAATATATTTTCAGGAACGGAAGTGCCAGTTTCCTCTCTCGGATTTTGGGAGTTGTAGTTCCAGACTCTATATAGCATTCAGAGATTGTGGAATAGTTGTCTGGCTACGCGAGACTACGAACACGCATACATCCTCAGATCGTCATGCCCAGCTTAGACCCGGTGTATTGGGATCTGACACAAAAACAGCTTCTGTACTGGAGCAGTATTACATTGGCCTTAAACACTTGGTTGTGGGTGTCACGCAACCACATAGAAATCTGTCTGCGATTGTATTTCTAACATTAATGTTAAGACAAAAAAATGTGCTTGTCGTAATATCGAATGATTTGGGAAAGCAAATGAGAGATGCCAAAGCTACTGTACATTGTTACTGATGCATTTTGAGAAAGAATTTAGTGATTGTTTTGCATACATGTATATTACAAATGCTTTTTTGAGTAAAAAACATTTAGTGATTGTTTTGCATAGCTGTATGATTGAGGAATAAAGCTCATTTCAAAATCAATGTATGACTTAATAAATGTCAAAGTTGGTTTAAGTTTGAAGATGTTTCAGACGAGTCATAATGGCATACAGTATGTAATAAAGCGACCCCAGCAAATGTACTGTATTATTCAGTGGGATATTATTTTTTTAGTAGCGCACCGTGATTATGGAAATTGCCACATAATTCTGGCCTGTTAACGGAATAGTAGTTGATGGCAAAGTGTTAAAATTAGTAAACTTATCTGAATTCAAGTTATTGCGGGGGGGGGGGGGGGGGTCTCACAGGAATTAACATGGTAGGTTAATGTGACATTGATCCACTAGCTTGGTTAATTAGCATATCACCCTACTTGATATGCAGTTTATTCTTCAACCGTAAAGAATCGATTATTTAAAGTAGTTGTCAAATTAGTAATACGTTAACGTGAAACACTGCAACCTTTTCCAATAGCCAAGATTTTGTTAAAGGAGAATTTCGCCCAAGGCGTTTTCTTACCGTTATTTGAGGATGTTAACTCATCACAAGAGTGGTCCAGACTCCAGGACCCCCAGTTCATAACGAGCAATGTTCTCCATTTGCGGGACCCCCCCCAAACCGCAGCTCAGAACGGGAGTCTTTGGTGCTTGGCTAAATCTGCTTATTTCTGACCCTCGAAAATATTTTTTTCTTGTATATATCTGTTGTGTGTGTGTGTGTGTGGTCCGTCTGATGTCCGGCGTACAGTGCCATAGCTACATGGGCGCCGCCCAGATTTGTAAACGTACAGTTTACAAATCTGATTTACTGAAATCACGTTTGAAATCTCGTCTCGCGATACTTCCGCCCGCCAGTCTCCGGACGGAAGTATCGGGCTTGTCCATTGAGTAGCGCCAACGTAAGTAAGATCCATTTCCTGGGGTGTTCGGGGTTCCTTGAGAGGGTTCCAAATGGACCCTTACAGGTGTTCACTGATTTATTTTTCAAAAGATTTTCCGAATTTCATAAATCTTGAAAGAAAATAAATTCCAAAAGTGAAGTGAAAATAGCAGAACTACATTGCGACGAGTTGTGAGCTTGTAGATCGCCTAGCACTAGTTTGGATCCCAGGGAGACATCAAATTTATCTCTGAGTTATAGGGGTCCCTGTATATTTTTTTCTTTTTTGAGATCCACTGTACTAAACTTTTACATTTATATTATTATTATCCAGGCACACATTTACAATACTAGCTCTAGTACTGTACTGTACTATACACATCTTGCGTCTCTGACCTGAGTAAAAAATGTTTTAAATAGATAGGAAGGTTCTCCATATAGAAATCCTGTGGACCATGGTCAGTCTGGCCAGAGTAACCCTGGATTCCACTGGAAGCCAATTAAGCTCTTTCCTATATGAGATCTCTGGCCCAGACCTAGTATGACCCTAATTAGTCTATTCTGTGCCGACTGCAACTTGACTTTGAGAAGCCTTGGTTGACTTGCTTTCTGTTGCAATAAATACAGTACATGATTTCACTTCAGTGTAACTGACTATTCTTCACGGCTGCCGGCTGTGCGGCACATGGCAAATGTCAAAAGTGTTGTCACTTTCTATAAGGCAGTTTCCCCAAACAGTGGGTCGGGAACCATGTTTGGGTTGTGGACCCATTTTTATGGGTCACAAGTAAATATAGCTTTTTTTTCGTTATTGCTTTTGTTTCTACAGAATTTCATGAATCTTAAAAAAAAAAGAAATTCTATTAAAAAAACGATAGTGGAAAATAGCAGAACTACGTCGCATCCCAACACGTGAGCTTGTAGATCGGCTAATTTAACTATTTTGGGTCCCAGGGAGACTCTCTCGGGACTCGGGTCACTCACTGCTATAAGGGGTGGTGTTGGTAGCCATATGAAAATGATTGAATTTGCTGCCAAAATAATG
Organism: Gymnoscopelus braueri; assembly: GCF_963280865.1. NCBI lineage: Eukaryota > Metazoa > Chordata > Actinopteri > Myctophiformes > Myctophidae > Gymnoscopelus > Gymnoscopelus braueri. The sequence goes on from NC_137624.1 coordinate 27,941,938, forward strand.
TGATTATAATATGTGGCCTGGTCCAGTTGGCTGTGTCTTGATAGCTGGATTTAGCTCCCTGACCTATGTGACCTCTAGTGTCTGTATGCTATCCTGGGTACACACACATTCCTCAACCGCACATTCATGGCTATATTTACACACACACACACACACACACACACACACACACACACACACACACCTGTCTGTGTGTAATCACTGCTCTCTACAGTGCAACTGTAACTCTGGCAGTAGGCGTTGCTATTAATACCGACGTGGTGCTAATGTTACACTTGCAATAGCTCTCTGCCGTCCTTTGTGATCCCAGGGACAATGCTAGGTTTAGCCGCTCACTGAGCCACGGAGAGCTGTGGGATCTGCCATATTGGCTCTGTGAGGCTTACAGGTTTACCTGTGTTGACCTCTGGTGTTTTCCTTCTCTCTCTGTGTGGGGGCACGACTCACCTGACCTACTGATCTGCATATGAAGAGATAATAGATACAGTATTTTGTTTACTTTTCAGAAAATGCGAGAAAAAAAACAACAATCCAATGTAGTTCATATTTAGTCACACGCCCCTGTTAACCCATTTAAGATTTCTTTGGCTATTAAAAAATAGCAGATATACAAGCTCATAGCGCGGCACTCGGTGCCGCGCTATGAGCTTGTAGATCTGCTATTTTTGAAAAATTGATTATTTTTTTTTGTGCAAATCTTTGAATATATATATATTTTTTAAAGCCTTAGAATTGAGAACATTTTTAGAATCGGCCTCAGTGTCTTAATGGGTTAATTATTTTCATTGGTTCAATATATACAAAGCCTACAGACAGACTTAACCACTTTTCACTTTAAAGGTTTCATGACGTTCAGTTTTACCACACATTAAAAGTCTTTGTCATGGTCCTTCAAACGTGTATAGAAAGTTTTAACAAAAAATTCCACTCCATTGATCCATGGCAGGTGTTTTTCTCTCACATTTCTAAAGCCTTTTCAACTGCAATGAAAAAAAAAATCTTTGCCTGCGGGTGTCGCTGGTGAGGGATTTTGCCTGTCAATCATCGCCTCTGCTCCGCCCCCCCCCAAAGGAAAGGAGGGGGGGGGGGGGGGGGGGGGGGCGAGGAGGAGAGTGGGCGGGATTAATCGGCTGTGACCTCACTGTCGAAGGGCCAAGCTCAGATTACTTTTCAGCCTAATTATTCAGAAAACCCCAGACCACAGAAGATCCACTGAATGTTTGAAGTTCAGATTTTTTTGGGTGTAATTGAGGTCATAAAACCCCAAAAAAAATAAAAAATAAAAAAAAGTGAAAATGAATGTCATAGAACCTTTAAAACATGTGTCGCAGATGGCAATGTGAGTATGATGAAGTTGGGCATTCATTTGTGGGGAAAAAAAGGAAATCTGGGGATGCAAGGTTTCTGCCCGACAGCAACAATAATGCTTTAAATGCATCTTTAAGTGGGCTAAGGGGAGGGGTGGGCTAACATGCTTTGTGCTGCAGTATATGGATCCTCATATAGCATGAGGTTTAGGATTATGTTCCTCGCCTGGACAGCAAAAGGAGCTCATATTAAGGGTCAACTTTACTGTGTGTGTGTGTGTGTGTGTGTGTGTTTGTGAGGGATGATGTCTTATCTATACAATAGTTTGAGGGCATGTGGAAAGAATGCATGCCTGAGGATTAAACCTTATCAACCAGCGCCTTAAAGCATATAAATTGTATGATTTTCATTCAACACTACAGGCATCCCAGTCTCATGCCAGTGTAATTATGTGGTAGACACGGCAACAAGCAACGCACCAAAGCATTTTGCACTGAATCCTTCATTCTGAGATTCATCCTTGAGCTTTGTTGTGGATTCATACCAAATGATGTGCTTCTACCATCCTCTTTTCACATGAATCGAAGCTAAATTGAATAGAAATCTTCCCCTTTACTAAATGCATAATACAAACCCAGAAACGATAATGGATGGCATTAATTCAGGTGAAAGCGAAGAGGAGTCTCAGTCAATGACAGAATGTATACTTCCAAGTGCCAGACAGTTTATTACAAACAAAAACGACACTAGAACTGACTTAAGACTGAGGGGTCAAATCCATCGACTTGATCTTTATTTGTCACATCACAAGTTTACAGGTATACAATAGTGTACGGAAATAATAATAATAAAAAATCCATACAAGCTACCCAGAAATTGCAGTCACATAAATGATCATAAGAGAAAGAAAAACGATGCCTGAACATAAGATGTAGATATAATTAGCCACTATTGATTTCACACACCTGTTTATGATCGTGGGGTCCAGGGACCCCCAGTTTGTTCCCAACAACCCAATGGACCCTAATGGGGTCCATTCGGGTCCATTTGTACCCTTCCACAGTTAAATTAACCCTGAGGATTTTACAGAGGAGATTAGGTTCCCAGAGATGAAAAAATAGCCGAACTTACAAGCCTCTTTCTTATGAAATATTTGAAAATGTGGCCAATTTGGTATTAAAAGTCATTCAATTGTAACTTTAGAAATGTGCAGATACCCTGTAATACACTTATACTCTGTGTGTGTGTGTGTGTGTGTGTGTGTGGCCCGTTCTGGCATAATCTGTGATTAAACATGAAATATTTAGATGTAATTATTGTAGAAGCTCTGCGGGGCCAGTGATTCTGGTGCTCCGCTTCACTGACCAACCAGGAGACGGTATTAACTACAGTAACTGGGAGAGGAGCCAGCTGTCTGTCACAGAGTTTCCCAAACACTGGGCCCCAGTTTGGGTCGCTGGCCTGTTTTTATGGGTCGCAAGTAAATATATTTTACATGTTCATACAAAAAAAAAAAAAAAGGAAAAACTTTTTTTAAAGAAATTTCAAAATATTGAACAAAAAGTTTCATCATTTTTTTTTTTTTAAACGGTGAAAACAGCTGATCTAGAGCTGCTATTTTACTATTTTTGTTTTTTGACAGGGCTTAAGTGATTCATTCATAATGTGTGTTTGTACATTTGAGATCTGGGGAGACACCCAACTTTCTCTCTTGGGTCTCTAGCTGAAGCAAGCACATGCTAAAAATGGCATTAGCATGATACTGTACGGACAGTAAAGTTCTCCCCTTCACACATCATTTCTAGCCTTCTGAACATGTGAAGATACCGTATGACTGTAGTCACATGCTTGAAACTTGCCATGGTTTTGTCAGAGCGGTACTGAGAAGCTGGGGAGTTGGAGGTCAAAGGTCAAAGTCGTCAATCTGTAAGAATTTAACGTCTGATTTATACTTGGGTCTCGCACTGAAAATAGTAGATCTACAATCGGCTATTTTCGATGCGCAACATCATGCAAATAAGTATGCATTTATTTAGTTGATATTACTGTTGGACACTGGTTGTGGTCGAGGAGAATATGGTTTCAATAAACTTCTACTGTCTTCAAATTTACAATGATTATATTATTTTTTTAAATAAAAAAAACAGCACACTTTAAGCCGGGGGGGGGTAAAAACAATGCTAATACATACTGTGTGTACGTATACTGTCTGCAGATATACAAGCTCATAGTGCGGCACCGAGTGCCGTGCTATGAGCTTGTAGATCTGCTGTTTTTTGAAAAATTGAGAAAATGTGTGCAAATTTATATATATAACATTTTTAACACAAATCTTTGCTTCTAAGGGATCCCTGGAACAAAATATTTTGAGCTGAGGGTCGGCGGCCAAATACATATCATTTTGGGGGTCCTTGACATGAAAAGGTTTGAGCACCACTGATATAGAAACGTACGTTTTTTCAGAAAACTGTTAGGATTTAGAAGACATTAGTAAGAATCGGCCTCAGGTCTGTTAATCTATATATCCTAATTAATGCTGTGTGTACAATGTCAAAGGGATTGGGATATAGCATTGGTTCTCAAAGTGGGAGTAAGTAAAATTTTAAGTATTTAAAGGGGTATTTCACTTTCAAAAAAACTTTTGGTCATTTTATCGTCTACTCAGGCTTTTGTGAGCCCCCCAGACCGTTTTTAAGTTGCTTGATTCAGTATTTAGATATTTGATAATCATTTTATCAGACACGCCCCCTTCCTATACAAACCCATTATAACTTCAAACTCCATTTTTAACCTGTTAGATTCATCAAAAACACCCGTCCTTGGTTCTGCTGACTCACCCTGCCCTCCTAATACGTGAGGGGGCCGTGTTTTTTCGATTACTTTTTTCATTTATTTTATTTAATTTTTGTAATGTATTAAATTGTTTTCATTTTCCAAAAAAATAGATGATAAAATGACCAAAATGTTTTTTGAAAGTGAAATATCCCTTTAACCCATTCAGACATGAGGCCGATTCTAAAAAACGCCTTCTAAATCCTGACCTAAGTTTTCTGAAAAACTTCAAATATTTATTCAAATATTAAAAAAAAAAAAAATGTTGCAATATACTGTACATAGCAACAACAATCCCAAAAGGGGTTCCCGGGTTGAAAGGTATAGATACGTATAGGGATTCCCGGTCTAAATGGGTATAACGTCACACCGATTTTAACCACTTTATCCATTTATACGTCGGCTATTGAAAAATATCAGATATACAAGCTCACAGTGCGTCACTTCGTGCCGAGCTGCGAGCTTGTAGATCTGCTATTTTTTGGAAACATCAAGAACATTTTTGAAAATCTTGAATCATTTTGCATTTTTTTTCAACACAAATCTTTTCTTCTGGGGATCCCTGGCACAAAGCCATTTCAGATGGGGCTTCGCAGCCAATTACATCAATGTGGGGGTCCTAGACACTAAAAGGTTTGAGAACCACTGGGATATATAGGATGATACACAGACGTAAACAAAAAGGACCGTGTTGATGACAAGCCACACGGATCTATGATTAAAGCCAAGAACATTTGATGGTCCTCACACAGTATCCAGTCAGATAACTGTTACCAACGTGCCCCTTAATATTCTAGGCAAAAACCATTGGGCTGCTGTGACACTCTGATCAGTCTGTGTGTGTGTGTGTGTGTGTGTGTGGGGGGGGGGGGGGTCTTTGGGGTTAAGTGTCACTAAGGGACACTTCAACATGTAGACTGGAGGAGCTGAGGGTTGAACCGGTGACCCTCTGGTTCCCAGACAGCCTCTGTAAAGCATTCAGCTACGACCATAGCCACATGGTGTACTCAGTGTTACATTTATGTCTCAGATTCATGAAGCCGTTAGTTTTCACAGCTTATTGAAGCTTACGATGAATCGAAGAATAATTAGTGATTGATAGAATAATAACTAAGGTAATAGTTGCAGCCTCAATCTTTACTCTGTGATATTCAGATCAGGTCATGGACATATCAAGAGGCCACAGGTGAAAAACATGATAACAATTCACCCTTTGTCAAAGTCCCGCCCGTGGTCTCTCTTCCACACCCATTGGTTGCTCTTGCTTGGTTGGAAAAATCTACCACTAGGCTACCACTGAAAGAGGTATCTCGTGTTGATGTTTAATGTATTCAGTTATTTAAAACGTATTTAACCCTGAGAACCGGGAACGCATCTGTGTGATCCCTTTGGCTATTCAAAAATAGCAGATATGCAAGCTCACGGCATTATTATTATTATTTTTATCGTGAACATTTGTGCAAATCTTTGAATATATATATATATATATTTTAAAGCGAAAATCTTATTGCTTCCTAACAGTTTTTTGAAAAAACGTATGTTGCTATAATATCCGTGGTTCTCAAACTTTTTTCATGTCATGGACCCCCAAAATGATATGTATTTGGCCGCGGACCCCCATCTCAAAATGTGTTGTTCCAGGGACGCCCAGAAGCAAAGATTTGAGTAAAAAATTATCGCTTTGAAAAACTATACTGTACATATTAAAAGATTTGCACAAATTTTCAAGATTTTTCAAAAATAGCAGATCTACAAGCTCATAGCGCGGCACTCGGTGCCGCGCTATGAGCTTGTAGATCTGATATTTTTGAATAGCCAAAGAAATCTAAAATGACACAGTATACGTTCCTGGTCTTAATGGGCTAAAACTTGGTCTTAGTAAAAAAGTAACATCTCAGGTGCAGTATAGTGACTCGACAAAATCCGGCTTTTTTCCCCTCATTCTTAACAAACTCGGCTTAGACAATCGATGCTATGCGGAAAGGAATGCTGGTCGTTTCAGTCAGGGACCAATCAGAAGGCTGATAATGGGTACATGTCAATTATAAAAAAGGTGTCATTCTACCACAATTCCTCCATCATGGTCCCTTTTGAAAGGGATCGCCGCTCATGAGACCCAACAGGCACAGTAGCTGGCAAGAGGCGTGGCACACATGCAGAGATCATGACAGCTTGCCAAAGAAGGGGGGGGGGGGTGGGGGGGGGACCAGGAGACCAAGTATTGAGGGGGGAACTGCCAGTCATCCCTAAATAGAGGGGAGGTTAAAAGAAAAAAACAAGGCGGTGGATGGATGCTATTTTTATCTGGATTCCGTCGGGACAGCTGCCGTTCTCGTGAGCGTCTGTGTGACCGGTCTGCACTTTTACGTCACAAGGAGGCCGTCTGTGACCAGGAGGGTTGCCAGATCTGCTCATTATAATTTCCCAGCAATATTTTATTTTCAAATAGCTGATGTATATGTTAAAGTGCTCATGTGGCCCATAGTCACTTCTTTTGGGCTGGTTTTCCTAGACCCGGTTGCTTGTTTCTCTCACAGAATCTGGCAACACTGTCTGTGGCATGAGAAAAAGTGGGAGGGGGAAAAACAGCAAACGATGAAGCCGGATGTATATACTTTGTCACATGACTTGCGTCGCGTGCCAAAAAAAACAGCCGATCTACAAGCTCACACGTGTGCCGGGGTTTCGAACCCCCTTCCTGTGCGGGAAATGAAATCTCTACCACTGATCTGTGCTTGGTCAGGGGAGGTATTGCATACTGAGCTTCAGACAGTACTAGTTTTAGAAACCAGTAGGGTGTCCTACCCGACACCGGGGCCAAAATTCGACAATGGAAGAGTAGGAAGCAGTGTTGCCAGATTCTGTGAGAGAAACAAGCAACCAGGTCTAGGAAAACCAGCCCAAAAGAAGCGACTATGATGCGACGCGTTGCGACGCGTTGTGAGCTTGTAGATCGGCTATTTTCAAACAAAATATTGCGGGGAAATTATAATAAGAAGATCTGGCAACCCCGGTAGGAAGGCCACCTCCCAACCACTGTACAATTTGTAGTTATACGGTATTAACGTACTGTACCGTACAGATTGGTCAAAACAAAGTTGTGTGCATTAAAACGTTTCACCTTGCAGCTGTAAGGCCGCACTCACAGACACATTCCACCGTTCACGCAGGCTCCCTAAGTAAAAGTATCAATACTGCAATATAGAAATACTCTGTTACAAGTAAAAGTTCAAAATGTATTTGAGTAAAAGTACAAAAGTATGTATTGGCATCAAAATGTACTTAACGTGCCAAAAGTAAAAGTACTCATTAGGCGTCTCTTACAAGCTAAAAGAGTAATTGCATTGACCTGGAAGAGGCCGGACAGACCAAGCATTGCACAGTGGTTCAGGGAATTGTCTTTATGCCTACCTCTAGAAAAAATCACATACATACTTAAGGACAAACAAGAGATGTTTCAGGAGGTGTGGGGTTGCTTTATTCAATACATGGAAAATAATAATCTGCCACATTTAATGGAAGAATCTGGAGAGGAGTAGTGTTGATGCCTATGTATGTTTTTCTTTTGTCTTTGTTTCTGTTTTTGTTTTTTGTCATTTCAATAATTGTCTTGTATAATTTAATGTAAAAGTTCATTTTTGTTTTCTGTTTATTTTTTATTGTATTATAAGTTGTTGTAATGTGTGTAAAAGAAAATAAATAAACATATTGTTGAAAAAAAAAAAGTACTCATTAGGCGGAATGTCCTATTTCAAGTTTTCAAACGTACAAAAATCTTTTGAAAATAGCAGATCACACACACCGTGACCCCAACATTCCGGTGCCACACCAGAGTGTCCAGACCAGTGCCCCGCCTTCAACCCATTAAATAAGACCTGGTAAGGAATCTGCTCATAGTCTGAATTTGTTTTCAAAATAGTTCAAATAGCCAATCTACAAGCTCACAACGCATCGATGTACTGTAAGTAAAAGTGCAAATACCTCAAAAAGTACAGTACTTAGTTACTTTCCACCAATGAGTACGTACATAGGTATCACACATTTACTGCACACTCATGAACCTGCCTATCAGTGGTGGAAAGTAACTAAGTACATTTACTTAAGTACTGTACTTAAGTACAATTTTGAGGTATTTGTACTTTACTTGAGTATTTCCAATTTCCAATACTTTTACTTCTACTCCACTACATCTCAGAGGCAAATATTGTACTTTTACTCCACTACATTTATTTGAAAACTTTAGTTACTAGTTACTTTTCAGATATAAATTATGATATAATGAAACATACATTAACCACTTATTTTATACCTAGGCTATTTGAAAATAGCCGATCTACAAGCTCACAACGCGTCGCATCGCGACGCGTTGTGAGCTTGTAGATCTGCTACTTTCAAATATTTAGTACTTTTACTTTTGGTACTTCAAGTACATTTTGATGCCAATACTTGTGTACTTTTACTCAAGTAAATGTTTAATTCTGAACTTTTACTTGTAACAGAGTATTTTTATATTGCAGTATTGGAACTTTTACTTAAGTAAAGAATTTGAGTACTTTTTCCACCACTGCTGCCTATACATCTAAAACCTCTCATGAGTCAGCGTTTTTTTATTTGACATACGCTGCTGCAGCATGTCAAGAAAGCGGGTTTCAAACCCGTTTTTGGGAAAGTCACCATTGACCTCCCTAGGGTTAAGTGACCTTTGCTGCCATGCCATAGATTCTGCATGCATTACTGTAGTGGGGCCTGCAGCCAAAGCAGGTGACACATGCACAGAGAGGAATGTGAAAATGCACCTGGACGGGTTCTGTTTGCGACCCGGAGGAGGACTGTCCCTGCGTGGTCCCTCAGAAGAAGAAAACATTAGAGCCGAGGCCGTCTATACCCAGTCATTGGTCTGACAGGTCATCTATCTGGCGGCACTGTTGGTGTTGCTCTGAACGCGTCCAGCCATGGATCTGAGACTGTGCTGCTGCTGCTGTTTCATGACTGATCAGGAACAAGAGAGTCGCAGAATACACCTGCAAATAGAGAGACAACTTCGTCATGAGAGTTACTCCATTCGAGAACTGAAGTTGCTTCTTTTAGGTGAGTCTAACCTGAATTCATTCAACAATGATTGCTCCTACACTTTGCAGTGGTGGAAGAAGTACTCATATATTTTACTTACAGTAAGGGTAGGGTGAGTGATATTATTTTTGTAATTTGTTTTGTTTTGTTAAAAAGGTTAAAGTACTATATTCTGATAGTAATCATTGCTACAGAGCGTTTGTTCGGTCACAGGGGTCTCTCCAGCTCTTTAGTAAACAGAATATAGTACATTTTAGAGACACAGAGACTCCTTTTACTGAACAAACAGTCTATAGCAATGAGTACTATCAGAATATAGAGCTAATTTAACACTTATTTCAACCAAAGTAAATCACACTTACCCTACCTTTTAGAGAGCAGTTTTTCTAGGAGGCGCTAATCACCTCACCTGAGTAACACGCTCAGGTGAGTTTCAGTGATGTTTGCAGGGTCTTTAAGTAAGATATCTGAGTACCATTTGTCCACCACTGCTTATTTTTCCCAATTTTCCCACGCATGCAGGGACTGGTGAGAGTGGGAAGAGCACGTTCATCAAGCAGATGAATATTCTTCACGGTTCTGGGTACACTGAAGCTGAAAGGAAAGGCTTCATCAAGCTGGTGCATCAAAACACTGTCGATGCCATTCAAAAATTAATCGACGCGATGAAGGATTGTGACATCGACTACAACGATGAAGAGAACCGCGTAAGACACTGAACCCTATATCTAAATATAAATTAACCCACTTGCCATTTTTTGACATGTCAGTCTACTATTATTATCAGTGGTGGAAAGTAGCTAAGTACATTTACTTGTGTACTGTACTTATAAGTACAATTTTGAGGTACTTTTACTTTACTGGAGTATTTCCAATTTTCAGTACTTGTACTCCGCTACATCTCAGAGGCAAATGTTGTACTTTTACTCCACTACAATTATTTGAAAACTTTAGTTACTTGAGAATGAGACATTCTGCATAATGAGTACTTTCTACTTTTGGTACTTTAAGTACATTTTGATACCAATACTTTTTTGAATTCCGTGACTTTTACTTGTAACAGGAGTATTTCTACATTGCAGAATTGATTCTTTTTAAGTAAAAGATGTGAGTACTTTTTCCTCCCCTATATATATTTCAGCGCTATGCGGACAAGCTAAAACTGGTGGACATTAAGGACACGGTTAAGGTGACCGTTCTGAAACCGTTGGATGAAACCGTGGTTGCAATCAGACGGGTGTGGAGCGACCAGGGGATTCAAACGTGTTACGACCGCAGAAGGGAATTCCAGTTGTCTGATTCAGCCAAATAGTAAGACTATTCATACATCTAAAAAATAACCATGTGCATGAACTCACAGCGTGTTCATCTGGCAAACACATTTTTTATATAAGATTAACCACCAATTTTTACTTTTAAGATTGGGAAAGCATTTAGATTTTTGACCACTTAAACCATACAAGCTCATAGCGCCGTTAAAATGTTTGCAAATCTTTGAATATATATATTTTTTTAAAGCGAACATTTTTAACTCAAATCTTTGCTTCTGGGCGATTCTACAAATGTCTTCTTAAACCATAACATTTTTTTTTTTTAAACTTTAATGTTGCCATTTATCAGTGGTTCTTAAACTTTTTCATGTCAAGGACCTCCCAAAATTATATGGGGTTATATATATAACCCCTACAGTAAATAGCAACATTTTTTTTTTGTAATTCTTGAATAAATATTTGGAGTTTTTCAGAAAACTTGGGTCAGGATTTAGAAGGCGTTTGAATCGGCCTCAGGTCTAAATGGGTTTATGGGTTATACCATAACAAATGTGGGATTGTGCTATCAGCCAGGTATTAAACTTGCTCTTTTTTGTTCTTAACCTTTCAGCTTCTTGAGTGCCTTGGACAGAATCACGTCCGCGTTCTACCTTCCCAGCTTGCAGGACATCCTGAGAGTTAGGGTTCCCACCACAGCCATCTTAGAGTACCCATTTAACATGGGTGTTGTCGTCTTTCGGTAAGCGCCGTCTCTATTCCAATAATGTTTTCCACCAACCCTTCGTTTATGTTCCAAATTATAAAAAATAAAAAAAGGGCTTGAAAAATGTTTGCATCCGGCTTTGTCGAGCGTCTACACGAACACAATTGGCCCGTGTTCGGGGCAGGGAAACCGGGCGGGGAAGTAAATTTAAAATGTAAAATCCCAGAATGTTACTTGTAACAGAGTATTTCTACGTAGCAGTATCGTATTGATACTTTTACTTAAGTAAAAACAGTGAGTACTTTTCCCACCATTGCACAGTGACCCCTTTCAAAAAACAACAGAGAACATGATGCTGGTGTGTTGGTTCATCCATGTGTTCATGTTGTTGATGGGTGCAAGGATGGTGGATGTGGTTGGTTCATCCATGTGTTCATGTTGTTGGTTCGGTGCAGGATGGTGGATGTGGGTGGTCAGCGCAATGAGAGAAAAAAGTGGATCAACTGCTTTGCGGACGTCACCACCGTCATCTTCCTGGTGGCCATCAACGAGTACGACCAGGTCCTTTCTGAGGCTCGTGAGATCGTAAGTGAAGGTCACAACATCTTTTTGACTTGATATAGGTTTCCGTCGATGTGTCACATCATCACATGACTGCAGTCAGTGGCGGAAAGTAACTAAGTACATTTACTTAAGTACTGTACTTAAAGTAATACTAGGTATCAAAAAACACAAGTTGAATTTTATATCTTTTGTGAGTGGCAAATGTTTCACAACACCCATGAATTTCACCCCGGTTACTAGTTACTTTGTAGATTTAGATTATTATCACAAAACATACATTAACCACTTCAGCCCTTTATACATTTCGACCAGTTGAAATAGCTGATCTGCAAGCTCGAGCTTGTAGATCTGCTATTTTCAAAAGATTTTTGTACATTTGAAAACTTGAAATAGGACATTCCGCCTAATGAGTACTTTTACTTTTGGCACGTTAAGTACATTTTGATGCCAATAAATACTTTTGTACTTTTACTCAAATACATTTTGAACTTTTACTTGTAACAGAGTATTTCTATATTGCAGTATTGATACTTTTACTTAAGTAAAACATTTGAGTACATTTTCCACCACTGACTGCAGTTGCAGTTAATATTTGTCTTTTAATTTATTGCTGAACTTTTATTGATTCAAATTACAAGTTAACCTACTATTTTTTTAGGTTACCTGATTATTATTTTATACTTTGGCTATTCAAAAATAGCAGATCTACAAGCTCATAGCGTGGCACGAGCTTGTAGATCTGCAATTTTTTTTTTATCGTGAAGATTTGGTGCAAATCTTTAAGCAAATTTTTTAAACTAAAATCTTTGTGTCTTCTAACAATATATATAATTTATATATAAATAACAGTTTTTTTTTTTTTTTTTAACTTATGTTGCTATAATATCAGTGGTTCCAGTGTTCCAGTGACCCCCAGAAACAAAGATTTGAGTTAAAAATGTATATATATTCAAAGATTTGCACACATTTTCACAATATATATATATATATATATATAGTTTTTTAAATTGCCAAAGAAATCTCAAAATGATACAGATACGTTCCCGGTCTTAATAGATAATAGAGATCTTCAACTCTCTCTCAACAGAATCGAATGGATGAGAGCAAAGCCTTGTTCCGGGTCATCGTCAACAACAAGATTTTCCAGGAATCCTCCTTCATCCTCTTCCTCAACAAAACAGACTTGCTGGAAGAGAAGATCCTGAAGTCCCACTTGGCAGACTACTTTCCAGCATTTACTGGTAAGACACACACTATGCTTTGTATTAGGGATGCAAATTATCGATTAATTCATTAGTTGATAACCTTGTCGATCGATTAATTGATTATTTTGCTGCGTTTTCTTTTGGACCAAAATAAAAATTCTCGTCCAAAACCGAAAATGAAAGCAGAAACATAATTGCCTTGATGTATATAACATTAACGAGCATCAGCTGGACCATTTTGTTTAATACATTTTTTGTTTGAAATTTGAAAATCGATAATAGATGAATTGTTAACATCCCTACTTTGTATGTGTAAACACAGTATTTTTAACCACTTGAATCCCAGCATCCATATTCTGGGGGGGTCATTAGCCAAAAATAGCTTCTTCCGCGACCAAATACATATCATTTTGGGGGTCCTTGACATGAAAACGTTTTATTCCAGGGACCCCCATAAGCAAAGATTTGAGTAAAAATGTTCGCTTAATAAATATATATATATATTCAAAGATTTGCACACATTTTCACGATTTTTCAAAAATAGCAGATCCACAAGCTTGTAGATCTTCTGTTAAACTTTGATTCTATATATTAACACATTTCGCTGGGGACCCCCTGGAACGCCCTCAAGGACGCTTGGGGGGTCCCTGGACCCCACTTTTTGAGAACCACTGTTCTAGAAGCTTCTCCCCACTCTGGCAAACTCCATCAGCTGTGAAGTTTGCAGACGTATATTAGCTGAATCTGTCGAGTAAAAAAGCAAGATATCTTAGTTACGACAAGATTGAGCTTAAAGCGACGTTTTATTCAGTTTGGGGAATCAGAATCTCTATTTTGCTCATCAGCTGAAGTTGGCTGGATGAATCAACGTGTCAGTCAGACTCCTTGTATTTCCAGGGAAACAGAGATAACACTCTCGTATAATAACAATATTACACTCAAGGGTGTGCCATTTATTTAGCCTGGCATTGGCCAGACTGATCATAGATATACTGTATATAAACACTAGATGACTCACCCGCGCTGCTGGCCAATGGAGTACGACGTTGCCACATGGCGGCCATCTTGCAACAGTCAGCTCGCTCATTCATAACATTATGTCTATGGTACATGTACTATTGAAATAACCATAGCGTGCTCAATTTTCATCCGATTTTCAAACGGTTTGGTTTGTTGTAAACACCAAAGATGTAGTTATGATACTGCATACTTGATGTTATTTTCATATAAAGTCCATGATTATAATTATAAGTATGCAGTATCATAACTACATCTGTGGTGTTTACAACAAACCAAACTGTTTGAAAATCGGATGAAAATTGAGCATGCTATGGTTATTTCAATAATACATGCACCATAGACATAATGTTATGAATGAGCGAGCTGACTCTTGCAAGATGGCCGCGGTTGAGCTACGCTTGCGACGCCCCCTTGAGCCATCTAGCCTTTCTTATATATATCTACGAGACTGATGATGTGGATTCGCTCACACGTTCCTCCACGGTATCAGTCTGGATATCACGAAGAAATCTTAAAATGACATGGATACTTTCCCAGACTTAATGGGTTCACTGAAAACTGATTCAACATTATTATTGTCTGATTCCTGTTCATTTCACACAGGACCCACGAGAAACTTCGAAGCCGCAAAGAAGTTCATCTCGAAACTGTACGAAGACCTCCACGATGGACACCGGAAAAAACTTTACAAACACTACACCTGTGCCACGGACACTGAGAACATTCGCCTCGTCTTCAAAGACGTCAAACGCGCCATCCTAGATGAGAACTTTAGAAATTTCAACCTCATATAAGTGCTTTGTAAACGACGGATGTCTGCTTGCATATAGGCTATTACTGTGTTTTACGGGTCGTTGTTTGTTTTAACTTAATGACTTCCTGCTTTACGTGTATTGTTGCCCTGAGGCTTGTTTCTGGGGGAAACCAAAGCAGGTTATGATAGGTATCAGTGTCAGGTTTGAGATTCCAGTCAATACAGTACGTGCTCCATAGACACAGTTAACCAGTGGTGGAGAAAGTACTCAAATTGTTTACTTAAGTAAAAGTATCAATACTGCAATATAGAAATGCTCTGTTGCAAATAAAAGTCCGGAATTCAAAATGTTTCTCGAGTAAAAGTACAAAAGTATTGGCATAAAAATGTACTTAAAGTACCAAAAGTTAAAGTACTCATTATGTAGAATTTCCCACTTCACAAGTTTTTAAAAAATATAGCAGAAAATAGCCGGTGGTTAATGTATCTTTTGTAATAATAATCAAAATCTACAAAGTAACTACTCTTTTTTTTTAAAGATGCTGTGCAGTGACATTTTCGGTCATTTTATTTTGAAGATTCAGTCTGAAACGTCGTCTCAACCGACTCTCAACCAATCAGAAGGTCCCATCCCTTCAGGCTAAGGGACGTTGGAATCTCAATCACTTCAGCCGTGTGCAACAGGGCTAGTGTTTGTTTACAAGTGAGAGAGAGACGACCAGTTAAGCACGTTTGCTACAGTACTACGTGGCTTATTTCTAACTGTAGATCGGCTAGTTGAACTATTTTTTTATGTTTTAAAAAATAGTGAAAAATGGCTAATAAGTTTAGGGCTGAGGGGTAAGGCGGCGCCCAAGATAGGGCCCTCAGAGCAATAACCCACCTATCTCACAGACTCCCTCCCCAGTCAGAGTTCAGAGTTTGAATGAATGTAGAATTATGTGCAGGGTGTAATTTGCATACAGATGTGAGGGCACTTAATTTAATCGACTACATTTAAATAAATTTTAAACCAAAAATCCTCTCTCTCACACTTATGCCAGTGTGCCAGTGATCACCCTCCCCTGTGCCAATGTTGGCAGAGGGGAGACTCACACAGTCTTTCCTTCAGTGTAAATCAATCAATCAATCGACTTTATTGTCACAACACAATTACAGGTAAAGGTGAGGTGAAACTCTTGTTTATGCATGCAGGCTTTCACGTTTGCAGTTCAAGGAGTAAAAGAGAATTAGAAACTAGAAAAAGTGCTCCTCGGAGCACAGGTGTCCGCCAGGTCAGGTAGGTTAGTGTGGACCAGCAATGTTCGGAATTTGCCAATCAGGCTGGAATGTGAAAAATCGGACGGATCCGTATTGTTCACTTGACTAAAGAGATAATATGTACCGATTTGCGTGATGTTTGGAAAACATTTGTAGGAGTAATATAAAAAAGAAAATGTTGCAAAAATCGGCCTCCTGGTGGTGCTATAATAGGGCAATGTTGAAAGGGTGGCATTTGTTCCTCAACGTAGTGCGGATGTGCGTGCAAAGTTTCACCGCAATCGGACGCTGCGTTCAGGATTTGCAGCATTTTGTTCAAAATGGGCCACTCCAGCAAACTTTAGATGTCATGTCTACCGATTTGTGTGAAATTTGGATAATTTGGAGTAAAATCTAAAAAATGCCCATGTGAAAGATTTGGGGCAGAGGTTCTGAATTGGCATCCAGGGAGTGTGTGCACAGTTTTGCTGTGATCACGCCAGCGGTGCCGGAGATTAGCTGCTCACAGACGGACACACACACACACACACACACACACACACACACACACACACACACACACACACACACACACACACACACACATCTGCTGTTTTCACTATTGTTGTGTGACATTACATTATTGTATGACGAAGTAGGGCATAATGATAAAGCATAAACTAATTGAAATATGGAGATACAAGGTTTTTGCCCAACAGCAACAATATGGAAATGCTCTTTGCACAGAGCTCATCATCATCCAAAGAATAGCAAATATAGCATCTCCTATTTTCACAATATCTTTTTTTTCTCCAACAAAATATAAAGATTTTCTACACTTACAGTAAAATGACATGCCCCAAAAATAGGCACACCAAGTTGAAAGTGGGTGAATCTTGAGGTTTAGAAGGGAAGTCAGTGTCCTTATAAGCTCTGCAGTGAATCTTTGAGCCCGCGTTGGAAGGAAGAGTGTCAGCCCTCCACTTATCCTGTGGTCTAGAGATTATTCTAAGCCTCCTTATGTGTGCATAATGGGATGATATGCTGGGTCTCTTGCAGGCCATTAAGGAATTGATTTTACAATTCCTTGGAGATCTGCGGTCGGGTCACAACATAAAGGGCCTTGGATAAATTGCTGATTCGGCACTTCCCAGTGTTAGCCAGAGCATTGTATTATTCTAATGCGTTATAATGTGTATTCCCAGGTGGGTAGATATCATGTGCCTCTCGAATTGTAATTTATTATCTGAATCAGATTTTCCACGGAATGTCATTAAATACGTGCTATCGGGGTGTTCCGTGTGAAGAAAAACTTTAAAGGCCCACCTAGAGGCCATGCTGCTCCTTTAACTTGCTGAGTATGCTCTTCGGAGGGTGAGCTCTACTGATTTTAGACCCTGTGGCCTCCACTAACCCTAACTAGTTCAGTGACCCTGCTACCTTACCATCACCATCCTTATCCCAAAATATCAACTTTGTACACAACACTTTCTGACCTTTTAGATCTACCAGTAAAAGCCAACTGTGGTTGGAATTTGTACATCTTATAACTACTATTTTTTGGCTTTAAAGTGAGCCCACATTGTTTCTTTAGGAAAAATATCTTCTAGTGTAACTTTGCTGTTCTACCCCGGATTTGCCTAATGTGCTTTTGAATTGTTCTTTTGTAGTTTGGCCTTCCATTTCAGAGTACTTCAGCAATGAACAATGATAGAACCGGGGTTTGAACATGGGCTCTCTGTGCTGAATTTCAGACCACTAGACCACCACTCAATCACTCAGTGACTCTCAACAGAGTCTCTTAGTACTGTTGAGTGTCGAAGCATTCTTTCGTACAGCCTTCAGTTAGAAAAGTTGAAATAGTCCAGCATTGAACTATAGGAGGACTGGGACTTGAACATGGAATGTCTGTGTTGAGAGTCTGGTCATTAGACGAACACACCATCCCTCAGTTGTTCTAAAAGACTAGCCTGCCAAAGTTTGTACTTTTTTCCCTTTAAATGTCCATTGCCATTGCCAATAAATTGGGCGCTTAAAGTTAAATGTTTCAAAAACTACAAATAATTTCTAAGTAAAAATCTCAAGCATGCATGTCCACAGTAAGGTGGAATGTTTAAATTGTGAATCAAGTGTATAGGTTAAAGTATGAAAAATGCCAACATCTTCCATTGACCTCCATTATACATTTCTGAACTTTTAAAGGAATGGATTTGAACTGAGAACCTTCTGGTTGCAAGTCCTGTATCTGAACCACTGCACCACAGAGGTTCTTACTGATGCTGTTAACTTGTTTGGTATTCACTGAAAGATTATAAATCTCTGAACTTTTAAAGGAATACAATTCTAAAATTATGAAACATTTCAAAGATTCCTTTTCAGGCAAACATGTCCACATTAAGATGAACATTTTACAGTTTGAATGGGGGTTCTAGGTGTAAGGTGTAGGACTAGTAGCCTGCCAAAGTTTGTACCTTTCCCCCAGTTTAAATTTGCCCATTCAAACTTGGGCCAAAAGAGTCAGATAAAACTTGGAAATATATCCCTGTTGGATTTGAACCAACAACCCAGAGGTTGCAAGGCCTGTATCTGGTCTCTTGCACGCTTTTCACTGAAAGATTAGATAAAGGTGCAAAAGTCAAGTAAAAGTTGGGAAAATGTCCTGGGTGGATTCGAACTGGGAACCTTCTGGTTTCAAGCCCTCTATCTAATCCACTGCAACACAGTGGTTCTTACTTATTGTGTGCACTTGCGTGGCCTTCACTGAAAGATTAAATACTTCTAAAGGTAAATATCCACAGTTCAAAAATTCCACCTTACTGTGGACATGCATCCTTGAGATGTTTTACTTTGAAATGATTTGTAGTTTTTGAAATATCTAACTTTAAGCGCCCAATGCATTGTCAATGGCAATGGACATTTAAACTGGGAAAAAAGTACAAACTTTGGCAGGCTACTCTGGTGTTTGCACTTTCTCCATTTTTGACCCGTTCATCGACATAAAACGTTTGGATTTCAAATATAAAGTTTTTGACCCTGGCGAGCGTGCGAGTTGAAAATTTGACTTCTGCTTGATATGCGGCTGCTCTATCCATAGCTCAGTCAGAAGAGCTCTTGACTTCCGATCACAAGATCATGGGATTGAATCCCAGTACAGGGACCTCGGCATCTGAGCAATCTGGCTCCCACGGGTCTACTATCTTTTTTTGCCTTTATCATAAAGGTTGCTGGACAATATATGCATCATTTATTAAATAATATAAAGGTAATATCAAATACATTGTATAAAATGAGAGACATGACGCTTTATTAGCAAGACAGTCTTTTATTATATTTTTCCTCATTTTGCTGGTTTCCCCTGAAACCCCTTTACTGTTACAGCGTACAACTGCCTTAGAATCACTGCTGATGATGTGGCCATAGCTGAATGGTTAGAGAGCCTGCTTGTCAAGCCATAAATCCCAGGTTTGATCCCAGGCCTCGGCAATGTGTCAAAGTGTCCCTGAACAAGATACTTAAAAGAATAGTTCACCTAAAAAATGCTCATTTTCTATCAATTACACACTCCATGAGGACTTGAATTCATGGAGATTTTTTTGTTTTTGACACATTCCTGAGCACAGACTCAGACATATTGGTTGGATGCATGGCGCATATAATAGGCTATCGCATTGTAGATTAGTAGGCGATAATTCCAATATTCACTATACATTCCTCATGTTTAAGCCTAACTGAATTATATATTTATGAACTTGCATATAAATTGTATATATTTTTGGACGACTTGTGCATTTAATTTGTCGGCAATACTTTGCCACGCTTTCTCCCTGGATCCATTTATTGCAGCCATGTTTCCTTTCTTGCTTATTATACATTTTACTTCCTCGTATGATTCCGGGGAGACATCAAATTTCTCTTTTGGGTCTTGAGTCGAACCAATTACTCCCGCGGAGACATCAAATTTCTCTTTTGGGCCTTGAGTCTTGGGACTCAAGGCCCAAAAGAGAAATTTGATGTCTCCGCGGGAGTAATTGGTTCGACTCAAGACTCTTTTGGGTCTTGAGTCTTGGGACTCAAGACTCAAATCCTGGAAATCAAATCCTGGAAATGGCAAATCAGCATGTGTCTGTCTCCCTGGGGTCTAGTGCTGTAATAGGGATAGACTCCTGTGTTCTTGGCTGTTGCTGACAATAAGCCCACTTGTAAAGTGCATGAGCCAAATGCCTTTAATTAATTTGGTGGAATGACCCATCACGTTCATGTAATGTCAATGTACAAAGGTCAGTGTGCTTGGTTATCTCTGTTGGAAGAGCTCTTGACTTCAGACCACAAGCTCATGGGATCGAATCCCAGTACAGGCTCCTTGGCATCTGAGCAATCTGGCTCCTACGGGTCTACTATCTTTATCATAAAGGTTGCTGGACAATATATAGAGGATGAAATGCATAATGTATTAAATAATATAAAGGTAATATCAAATACATTGTAGAAAATGAGAGACATGACGCTTTATTAGCAAGACAGTCTTTTATTATATTATTCCTAATTTTTCTGGTTTCCCCTGAAACCCCTTTACTGTTACAGAGTACAGTTGCCTAAACCTTCAGCTTATAAATCCCTGGTATATCTCCTGAGCCACACTGATATGGAAGATGCAACTCTATTTAATGACTAAGATATGACAATAACGGATTTGTATTTTTGATGACATTAAACATCCCTCTGTTTGCTCTCAATGAAAGAGTGAATCTGGATGCAGAGAAAACAGATCTGTTTTTTAACAATAACTGTTGTGTTTTCTTGTTGTGTTCCTTGTTTCTTAGTTATACTTGGTGTTTTACAATACAGTTGTGTTCTTTACATATTTTAGAAATATATCTTCTTCGTTCAGGTTTTAATTTACACTTGTGTACCTTTTGTTTTGTAGTGATGTCTGAGTGTTTCCTGTTTGCTGCTACCTGTCTTGTCTCACCCTGTCATTTGCAAATGTTGTTCACCTGTGTCTTGTTTAGCCCTAGCCAATCGTGTGTTGATTGTCCATACATATGCACCTGTGTCTCCAATGTGTTGCTGTTTGCCCTTCACTGCCAGTCTGTTTGTTGTATGTAGTTGTCTGTGAGTATCTTAATGTTTGATCTAGTCTCCTTGATCCGGTGTATGTAGGCCATTTTCTTGTGCTTTTACAAGTGAAACTTGCAAGTGCCTTCCTAGTCCTTCTCGTGCTCCTTGTGTTCCCTGGTTTTTGTCATAATAAAAAAAAGAAAACTCCTTGTATCTGAACTAGTCTGCCTTGGTCTTTCTGTCCTGCACTCCCTCCTGACTCGCATAGTGACGGCAGTCTTCATTACTTTTGGAGTCTCTCATTCTCCCCTCGGCTTGTTTGTCTTTTGGTTTGCATCCATCATCCAACTCCTTACTTCTAAGACATTTTAATTTCAATGAGCCCCATATCTCTGAGAGCGTACAAATGGACCATTAGGGGTCCATTTGGTTCCATTTTGTACACTCTCGGGAGTTATAGAAATGTAAGGGGACATTTAGAACCCCCTCAAGAAACCATGAGGGTCCCCTGGACCCCACTTTGAAAACCACTGCTTTACACACATCCACTACAGATTCTGCAGACTAACTCACTCATAAACAATTAGTTAATTAGCCTGTCTTTATATAGATCAATTCTGTGTTTAAGTGTTTTTTGTTTGAAATCTGAGCCAGGTTCAAACATTAAAACTGATAGTTTTGGTCTTCTGAAATTGATAAATGACTTTAAGATATGACTATAAGGAATTTGTGTTTTGATAACATTAAACATCCCTCTGTTTGCTCTCCAACCATCCTTTGCATATTTTTTTTCAACAGATGGTTTTTAACAATAACCTAAAACTCAAAAAAAGTTGTGTCATAATGAACCCTGATCATCAGTGAATCTAGTAGATTCAGTCATTCTGTCAGGGGGAGAGGCGTTTGCTGTAGACTTTCAACTTTTGACCTGCCACCTCTCCCTTAAACTTCAAATATTACCTCCAGTTTCTAATTAGTGTGAAAAGTCTGGTGGCGCAAGAGAAAAGGAGAGGCCTTGCAGGTGGAAGGTTGGGGGTTTGAAACTCGGTCCTGGTAAATCTCTATCTTTGCTCTTTTTAAGGCGAGGAGCGTGGAATCAGCCCGCCTCTCTCTTCACGCCCTCTTTTAGCTCCGGTAGGAGGGGGAGGAGCATGGGTAAAGCCTGCCTCCAGTGGGAGGAGCTTATACATTTACATAATAAGCAAAGCAATTTTTGTTGTATGTCATTGACATTATTAGTATTATAGCTGACTTATTTGTTATTTTTTTTACCACTGTTTTATGTTTTTTTATTGAGGCACTTTGGAGTTTTGAATTGAATGTTGTTTTGGTTGTTTGAGATATTTTGTATTAGTTGAGTTTTGAACCCTGAACCTTTGGTTTATAAACCTCTGATTCAACTATTGAGCCACGCTGGCATAGGAGATGTAATTGGGAATGTAATAGTTAACTCACCTTTTACAATTTAGATGGAAAGTGAAAAATGCTCTTTAGGAGCTTTGAAACCAGATCCTTTGGATTATAAACCCCTGATTTATCATTTGAGCCATGCTAGCATGGAAGAAGCAATCGGGAATGTAATACTTAACTCACCTTTCACAATTTAGATGGAAAGTGAAAAAAGCTCTTTGGGAGCTTTGAACCCAGAACCTTTGGATTATACTCCCCCTGATTCACCTATTGAGCCATGCAGACACCATAGGAGATGAAATTGGAAATGTAATAGTTAACTCACCTTTCACAATTTAGATGGAAAGTGAAAAATGTTCTTTGGGAGTTTTGAACCCAGAATATTCAGATTATTCTGAATAATCTGAATATTATTAACATGGAAAACTCACGTAAGAATGCAATACTTAACCAACCTCTTCGATTTTAGATTGAGAGTGAAAAATCATATTAAGGCGTTTCAAAGCCTAAACCTTCAGCTTATAAATCCCTGGTATATCTCCTGAGCCACACTGATATGGAAGATGCAACTCTATTTAATGACTATAAGATATGACAATAACGGATTTGTATTTTGATGACATTAAACATCCCTCTGTTTGCTCTCAATGAAAGAGTAAATCTGGGTGCAGAGAAAAATGTTCCAACAGATCTGTTTTTTAACAATAACTGTTGTGTTTTCTTGTTGTGTTCCTTGT
Organism: Gymnoscopelus braueri; assembly: GCF_963280865.1. Lineage (NCBI taxonomy): Eukaryota > Metazoa > Chordata > Actinopteri > Myctophiformes > Myctophidae > Gymnoscopelus > Gymnoscopelus braueri. The sequence continues at coordinate 27,965,109 of NC_137624.1, forward strand.
TTCTTAGTTATACTTGGTGTTTTACAATACAGTTGTGTTCTTTACATATTTTAGAAATATATCTTCTTAGTTCAGGTTTTAATTTACACTTGTGTACCTTTTGTTTTGTAGTGATGTCTGAGTTTTTCCTGTTTGCTGCTACCTGTCTTGTCTCACCCTGTCATTTGCAAATGTTGTTCACCTGTGTCTTGTTTAGCCCTAGCCAATTGTGTGTTGATTGTCCATACATATGCACCTGTGTCTCCAATGTGTTGCTGTTTGCCCTTCACTGCCAGTCTGTTTGTTGTATGTAGTTGTCTGTGAGTATCTTAATGTTTGATCTAGTCTCCTTGATCCGGTGTATGTAGGCCATCTTCTTGTGCTTTTACAAGTGAAACTTGCAAGTGCCTTCCTAGTCCTTCTCGTGCTCCTTGTGTTCCCTGGTTTTTGTCATAATAAAAAAAGAAAACTCCTTGTATCTGAACTAGTCTGCCTTGGTCTTTCTGTCCTGCACTCCCTCCTGACTCGCATAGTGACAGCAGTCTTCATTACTTTTGGAGTTTCTCATTTTCCCCTCGGCTTGTTTGTCTTTTGGTTTGCATCCATCATCCAACTCCTTACTTCTAAGACATTTTAATTTCAATGAGCCCCATATCTCTGAGAGCGTACAAATGGACCATTAGGGGTCCAATTGGTTCCATTTTGTACACTCTCTGGAGTTATAGAAATGTAAGGGGACATTTAGAACCCCCTCAAGAAACCATGAGGGTCCCCTGGACCCCACTTTGAAAACCACTGCTTTACACACATCCACTATAGATTCTGCAGACTAACTCACTCATAAACAATTAGTTAATTAGCCTTTGTCTTTATATTCATCAATTCTGTGTTTAAGTGTATTGCTCTTATTTTGTTTGAACTCTGAGCCAGGTTCACACATTAAAACTGATAGTTTTGGTCTTCTGAAATTGATAAATGACTTTAAGATATGACTATAAGGAATTTGTGTTTTGATAACATTAAACATCCCTCTGTTTGCTCTCCAACCGTCCTTTGCATTTTTTTTTTCAGCAGATGGTTTTTAACAATAACTTAAAACTCAAAAAAAGTTGTGTCATAATGAACCCTGATCATCAGTGAATCTAGTAGATTCAGTCATTCTGTCAGGGGGAGAGGCGTTTGCTGTAGACTTTCAACTTTTGACCTGCCACCTCTCCCTTAAACTTCAAATATTACCTCCAGTTTCTAATTAGTGTGAAAAGTCTGGTGGCGCAAGAGAAAAGGAGAGGCCTCGCAGGTGGAAGGTTGGGGGTTTGAATCTTGGTCCTGGTAAATCTCTATCTTTGCGCTGTTTAAGGCGAGGAGGGTGGGATCAGGCCGCCTCCCTCTTCACGCCCTCTTTTAGCTCCGGTAGGAGGGGGAGGAGCATGGGTAAAGCCCACCTCCAGTGGGAGGAGCTTAATACATTTACATAATAAGCAAAGCAATTTTTGTTGTATGTTATTGACATTATTAGTATTATAGCTGACTTATTTGTTGTTTTATTGACCACTGTTTTATGTTTTTTTATTGAGGCACTTTGAAGTTTTGTATTGATTGTTGTTTTGGTTGTTTGAGATATTTTGTATTAGTTTTTTTAGTTGACTTTTGTATTAGTTGTGCTTTGAACCCTGAACCTTTGGTTTATAAACCTCTGATTCATCTATTGAGCCACGCTGGCATAGGAGATGTAATCGGGAATGTAATAGTTAACTCACCTTTTACAATTTAGATGGAAAGTGAAAAATGCTCTTTAGGAGCTTTGAAACCAGATCCTTTGGATTATAAACCCCTGATTTATCATTTGAGCCATGCTAGCATGGAAGAAGCAATCGGGAATGTAATACTTAACTCACCTTTCACAATTTAGATGGAAAGTGAAAAAAGCTCTTTGGGAGCTTTGAACCCAGAACCTTTGGATTATACGCCCCCTGATTCACCTATTGAGCCATGCAGACACCATAGGAGATGAAATTGGAAATGTAATAGTTAACTCACCTTTCACAATTTAGATGGAAAGTGAAAAATGTTCTTTGGGAGTTTTGAACCCAGAATATTCAGATTATTCTGAATAATCTGAATATTATTAACATGGAAAACTCACGTAAGAATGCAATACTTAACCAACCTCTTCGATTTTAGATTGAGAGTGAAAAATCATATTAAGGCGTTTCAAAGCCTAAACCTTCAGCTTATAAATCCCTGGTATATCTCCTGAGCTACACTGATATGGAAGATGCAACTCTATTTAATGACTATAAGATATGACAATAACGGATTTGTATTTTGATGACATTAAACATCCCTCTGTTTGCTCTCAATGAAAGAGTAAATCTGGGTGCAGAGAAAAATGTTCCAACAGATCTGTTTTTTAACAATAACTGTTGTGTTTTCTTGTTGTGTTCCTTGTTTCTTAGTTATACTTGGTGTTTTACAATACAGTTGTGTTCTTTACATATTTTAGAAATATATCTTCTTAGTTCAGGTTTTAATTTACACTTGTGTACCTTTTGTTTTGTAGTGATGTCTGAGTTTTTCCTGTTTGCTGCTACCTGTCTTGTCTCACCCTGTCATTTGCAAATGTTGTTCACCTGTGTCTTGTTTAGCCCTAGCCAATCGTGTGTTGATTGTCCATACATATGCACCTGTGTCTCCAATGTGTTGCTGTTTGCCCTTCACTGCCAGTCTGTTTGTTGTATGTAGTTGTCTGTGAGTATCTTAATGTTTGATCTAGTCTCCTTGATCCGGTGTATGTAGGCCATCTTCTTGTGCTTTTACAAGTGAAACTTGCAAGTGCCTTCCTAGTCCTTCTCGTGCTCCTTGTGTTCCCTGGTTTTTGTCATAATAAAAAAAGAAAACTCCTTGTATCTGAACTAGTCTGCCTTGGTCTTTCTGTCCTGCACTCCCTCCTGACTCGCATAGTGACAGCAGTCTTCATTACTTTTGGAGTTTCTCATTTTCCCCTCGGCTTGTTTGTCTTTTGGTTTGCATCCATCATCCAACTCCTTACTTCTAAGACATTTTAATTTCAATGAGCCCCATATCTCTGAGAGCGTACAAATGGACCATTAGGGGTCCATTTGGTTCCATTTTGTACACTCTCTGGAGTTATAGAAATGTAAGGGGACATTTAGAACCCCCTCAAGAAACCATGAGGGTCCCCTGGACCCCACTTTGAAAACCACTGCTTTACACACATCCACTATAGATTCTGCAGACTAACTCACTCATAAACAATTAGTTAATTAGCCTTTGTCTTTATATTCATCAATTCTGTGTTTAAGTGTATTGCTCTTATTTTGTTTGAACTCTGAGCCAGGTTCACACATTAAAACTGATAGTTTTGGTCTTCTGAAATTGATAAATGACTTTAAGATATGACTATAAGGAATTTGTGTTTTGATAACATTAAACATCCCTCTGTTTGCTCTCCAACCGTCCTTTGCATTTTTTTTTTCAGCAGATGGTTTTTAACAATAACTTAAAACTCAAAAAAAGTTGTGTCATAATGAACCCTGATCATCAGTGAATCTAGTAGATTCAGTCATTCTGTCAGGGGGAGAGGCGTTTGCTGTAGACTTTCAACTTTTGACCTGCCACCTCTCCCTTAAACTTCAAATATTACCTCCAGTTTCTAATTAGTGTGAAAAGTCTGGTGGCGCAAGAGAAAAGGAGAGGCCTCGCAGGTGGAAGGTTGGGGGTTTGAATCTTGGTCCTGGTAAATCTCTATCTTTGCGCTGTTTAAGGCGAGGAGGGTGGGATCAGGCCGCCTCCCTCTTCACGCCCTCTTTTAGCTCCGGTAGGAGGGGGAGGAGCATGGGTAAAGCCCACCTCCAGTGGGAGGAGCTTAATACATTTACATAATAAGCAAAGAAATTTTTGTTGTATGTTATTGACATTATTAGTATTATAGCTGACTTATTTGTTGTTTTATTGACCACTGTTTTATGTTTTTTTATTGAGGCACTTTGAAGTTTTGTATTGATTGTTGTTTTGGTTGTTTGAGATATTTTGTATTAGTTTTTTTAGTTGACTTTTGTATTAGTTGTGCTTTGAACCCTGAACCTTTGGTTTATAAACCTCTGATTCATCTATTGAGCCACGCTGGCATAGGAGATGTAATCGGGAATGTAATAGTTAACTCACCTTTTACAATTTAGATGGAAAGTGAAAAATGCTCTTTAGGAGCTTTGAAACCAGATCCTTTGGATTATAAACCCCTGATTTATCATTTGAGCCATGCTAGCATGGAAGAAGCAATCGGGAATGTAATACTTAACTCACCTTTCACAATTTAGATGGAAAGTGAAAAAAGCTCTTTGGGAGCTTTGAACCCAGAACCTTTGGATTATACGCCCCCTGATTCACCTATTGAGCCATGCAGACACCATAGGAGATGAAATTGGAAATGTAATAGTTAACTCACCTTTCACAATTTAGATGGAAAGTGAAAAATGTTCTTTGGGAGTTTTGAACCCAGAATATTCAGATTATTCTGAATAATCTGAATATTATTAACATGGAAAACTCACGTAAGAATGCAATACTTAACCAACCTCTTCGATTTTAGATTGAGAGTGAAAAATCATATTAAGGCGTTTCAAAGCCTAAACCTTCAGCTTATAAATCCCTGGTATATCTCCTGAGCCACACTGATATGGAAGATGCAACTCTATTTAATGACTATAAGATATGACAATAACGGATTTGTATTTTGATGACATTAAACATCCCTCTGTTTGCTCTCAATGAAAGAGTAAATCTGGGTGCAGAGAAAAATGTTCCAACAGATCTGTTTTTTAACAATAACTGTTGTGTTTTCTTGTTGTGTTCCTTGTTTCTTAGTTATACTTGGTGTTTTACAATACAGTTGTGTTCTTTACATATTTTAGAAATATATCTTCTTAGTTCAGGTTTTAATTTACACTTGTGTACCTTTTGTTTTGTAGTGATGTCTGAGTTTTTCCTGTTTGCTGCTACCTGTCTTGTCTCACCCTGTCATTTGCAAATGTTGTTCACCTGTGTCTTGTTTAGCCCTAGCCAATCGTGTGTTGATTGTCCATACATATGCACCTGTGTCTCCAATGTGTTGCTGTTTGCCCTTCACTGCCAGTCTGTTTGTTGTATGTAGTTGTCTGTGAGTATCTTAATGTTTGATCTAGTCTCCTTGATCCGGTGTATGTAGGCCATCTTCTTGTGCTTTTACAAGTGAAACTTGCAAGTGCCTTCCTAGTCCTTCTCGTGCTCCTTGTGTTCCCTGGTTTTTGTCATAATAAAAAAAGAAAACTCCTTGTATCTGAACTAGTCTGCCTTGGTCTTTCTGTCCTGCACTCCCTCCTGACTCGCATAGTGACAGCAGTCTTCATTACTTTTGGAGTTTCTCATTTTCCCCTCGGCTTGTTTGTCTTTTGGTTTGCATCCATCATCCAACTCCTTACTTCTAAGACATTTTAATTTCAATGAGCCCCATATCTCTGAGAGCGTACAAATGGACCATTAGGGGTCCATTTGGTTCCATTTTGTACACTCTCTGGAGTTATAGAAATGTAAGGGGACATTTAGAACCCCCTCAAGAAACCATGAGGGTCCCCTGGACCCCACTTTGAAAACCACTGCTTTACACACATCCACTATAGATTCTGCAGACTAACTCACTCATAAACAATTAGTTAATTAGCCTTTGTCTTTATATTCATCAATTCTGTGTTTAAGTGTATTGCTCTTATTTTGTTTGAACCCTGAGCCAGGTTCACACATTAAAACTGATAGTTTTGGTCTTCTGAAATTGATAAATGACTTTAAGATATGACTATAAGGAATTTGTGTTTTGATAACATTAAACATCCCTCTGTTTGCTCTCCAACCGTCCTTTGCATTTTTTTTTTTCAGCAGATGGTTTTTAACAATAACTTAAAACTCAAAAAAAGTTGTGTCATAATGAACCCTGATCATCAGTGAATCTAGTAGATTCAGTCATTCTGTCAGGGGGAGAGGCGTTTGCTGTAGACTTTCAACTTTTGACCTGCCACCTCTCCCTTAAACTTCAAATATTACCTCCAGTTTCTAATTAGTGTGAAAAGTCTGGTGGCGCAAGAGAAAAGGAGAGGCCTCGCAGGTGGAAGGTTGGGGGTTTGAATCTTGGTCCTGGTAAATCTCTATCTTTGCGCTGTTTAAGGCGAGGAGGGTGGGATCAGGCCGCCTCCCTCTTCACGCCCTCTTTTAGCTCCGGTAGGAGGGGGAGGAGCATGGGTAAAGCCCACCTCCAGTGGGAGGAGCTTAATACATTTACATAATAAGCAAAGCAATTTTTGTTGTATGTTATTGACATTATTAGTATTATAGCTGACTTATTTGTTGTTTTATTGACCACTGTTTTATGTTTTTTTATTGAGGCACTTTGAAGTTTTGTATTGATTGTTGTTTTGGTTGTTTGAGATATTTTGTATTAGTTTTTTTAGTTGACTTTTGTATTAGTTGTGCTTTGAACCCTGAACCTTTGGTTTATAAACCTCTGATTCATCTATTGAGCCACGCTGGCATAGGAGATGTAATCGGGAATGTAATAGTTAACTCACCTTTTACAATTTAGATGGAAAGTGAAAAATGCTCTTTAGGAGCTTTGAAACCAGATCCTTTGGATTATAAACCCCTGATTTATCATTTGAGCCATGCTAGCATGGAAGAAGCAATCGGGAATGTAATACTTAACTCACCTTTCACAATTTAGATGGAAAGTGAAAAAAGCTCTTTGGGAGCTTTGAACCCAGAACCTTTGGATTATACGCCCCCTGATTCACCTATTGAGCCATGCAGACACCATAGGAGATGAAATTGGAAATGTAATAGTTAACTCACCTTTCACAATTTAGATGGAAAGTGAAAAATGTTCTTTGGGAGTTTTGAACCCAGAATATTCAGATTATTCTGAATAATCTGAATATTATTAACATGGAAAACTCACGTAAGAATGCAATACTTAACCAACCTCTTCGATTTTAGATTGAGAGTGAAAAATCATATTAAGGCGTTTCAAAGCCTAAACCTTCAGCTTATAAATCCCTGGTATATCTCCTGAGCCACACTGATATGGAAGATGCAACTCTATTTAATGACTATAAGATATGACAATAACGGATTTGTATTTTGATGACATTAAACATCCCTCTGTTTGCTCTCAATGAAAGAGTAAATCTGGGTGCAGAGAAAAATGTTCCAACAGATCTGTTTTTTAACAATAACTGTTGTGTTTTCTTGTTGTGTTCCTTGTTTCTTAGTTATACTTGGTGTTTTACAATACAGTTGTGTTCTTTACATATTTTAGAAATATATCTTCTTAGTTCAGGTTTTAATTTACACTTGTGTACCTTTTGTTTTGTAGTGATGTCTGAGTTTTTCCTGTTTGCTGCTACCTGTCTTGTCTCACCCTGTCATTTGCAAATGTTGTTCACCTGTGTCTTGTTTAGCCCTAGCCAATCGTGTGTTGATTGTCCATACATATGCACCTGTGTCTCCAATGTGTTGCTGTTTGCCCTTCACTGCCAGTCTGTTTGTTGTATGTAGTTGTCTGTGAGTATCTTAATGTTTGATCTAGTCTCCTTGATCCGGTGTATGTAGGCCATCTTCTTGTGCTTTTACAAGTGAAACTTGCAAGTGCCTTCCTAGTCCTTCTCGTGCTCCTTGTGTTCCCTGGTTTTTGTCATAATAAAAAAAGAAAACTCCTTGTATCTGAACTAGTCTGCCTTGGTCTTTCTGTCCTGCACTCCCTCCTGACTCGCATAGTGACAGCAGTCTTCATTACTTTTGGAGTTTCTCATTTTCCCCTCGGCTTGTTTGTCTTTTGGTTTGCATCCATCATCCAACTCCTTACTTCTAAGACATTTTAATTTCAATGAGCCCCATATCTCTGAGAGCGTACAAATGGACCATTAGGGGTCCATTTGGTTCCATTTTGTACACTCTCTGGAGTTATAGAAATGTAAGGGGACATTTAGAACCCCCTCAAGAAACCATGAGGGTCCCCTGGACCCCACTTTGAAAACCACTGCTTTACACACATCCACTATAGATTCTGCAGACTAACTCACTCATAAACAATTAGTTAATTAGCCTTTGTCTTTATATTCATCAATTCTGTGTTTAAGTGTATTGCTCTTATTTTGTTTGAACTCTGAGCCAGGTTCACACATTAAAACTGATAGTTTTGGTCTTCTGAAATTGATAAATGACTTTAAGATATGACTATAAGGAATTTGTGTTTTGATAACATTAAACATCCCTCTGTTTGCTCTCCAACCGTCCTTTGCATTTTTTTTTTCAGCAGATGGTTTTTAACAATAACTTAAAACTCAAAAAAAGTTGTGTCATAATGAACCCTGATCATCAGTGAATCTAGTAGATTCAGTCATTCTGTCAGGGGGAGAGGCGTTTGCTGTAGACTTTCAACTTTTGACCTGCCACCTCTCCCTTAAACTTCAAATATTACCTCCAGTTTCTAATTAGTGTGAAAAGTCTGGTGGCGCAAGAGAAAAGGAGAGGCCTTGCAGGTGGAAGGTTGGGGGTTTGAATCTTGGTCCTGGTAAATCTCTATCTTTGCGCTGTTTAAGGCGAGGAGGGTGGGATCAGGCCGCCTCCCTCTTCACGCCCTCTTTTAGCTCCGGTAGGAGGGGGAGGAGCATGGGTAAAGCCCACCTCCAGTGGGAGGAGCTTAATACATTTACATAATAAGCAAAGCAATTTTTGTTGTATGTTATTGACATTATTAGTATTATAGCTGACTTATTTGTTGTTTTATTGACCACTGTTTTATGTTTTTTTATTGAGGCACTTTGAAGTTTTGTATTGATTGTTGTTTTGGTTGTTTGAGATATTTTGTATTAGTTTTTTTAGTTGACTTTTGTATTAGTTGTGCTTTGAACCCTGAACCTTTGGTTTATAAACCTCTGATTCATCTATTGAGCCACGCTGGCATAGGAGATGTAATCGGGAATGTAATAGTTAACTCACCTTTTACAATTTAGATGGAAAGTGAAAAATGCTCTTTGGGAGCTTTGAACCAAGAACCTTTGGATTATAAACCCCTGATTTATCATTTGAGCCATGCTAGCTAGAAGAAGCATTTGGGAATGTAATACTTAACACACCTTTCACAATTTAGATGGAAACTGAAAAATGCTCTTCGGTAGCTTTGAACCCAGAACCTTTGGATTATACACACCTGATTCACCTATTGAGCCACGCAGACACCATAGGAGATGAAATTGGGAATGTAATAGTTAACTCACCTTTTACAATTTAGATGGAAAGTGAAAAATGCTCTTTGGGAGCTTTGAACCAAGAACCTTTGGATTATAAACCCCTGATTTATCATTTGAGCCATGCTAGCTAGAAGAAGCATTTGGGAATGTAATACTTAGCACACCTTTCACAATTTAGATGGAAAGTGAAAAATTCTCTTTGGGAGCTTTGAACCCAGAACCTTTGGATTATAAACCCCTGATTCACCTATTGAGCCACACAGACATAGGAGATGCAATCGGGAATGTAATCATTAACTCACCTTTCACAATTTAGATGGAAACTGAAAAATGCTCTTTGGTAGCTTTGAACCCAGAACCTTTGGATTATACACACCGGATTCACCTATTGAGCCACGCAGACACCATAGGAGATGAAATTGGGAATGTAATAGTTAACTCACCTTTCACAATTTAGATGGAAAGTGAAAAACATTCTTTGGGAGTTTTGAACCCAGAATATTCAGATTATGAACCCCTGATTTATCATTTGAGCCATGGCTTGTACTCCTGACTCATGTGCCATGCTAGCATGCAACATGCAATTGAGAATGTAATGATTAACTGAGAATGTAATACTTAACCCACCTTTTAGAATTTAGATGGAGAGTGAAAAAGTTCTTTAGGAGTTTTGAACCTTTAAGAGGGGATTTAAATCCATTGCAAGCATTTGTTTTGCACCAAAACCACTCCTTGGGCTAAAAACGGCCATAGCCATCCTTGTCCAGGTATACTTTTTGTGTAAAAAAGCCCATTGAGATTGGGCTGTTTTTAGCCCAAGGAGTGGTTTTGGTGCAAAACAAATTCAGAATCATAAAAACACCCTAGTTTGACCCCTCACATGCTACTTAAAACAGAATTAAAATTTCATTTTCTTTGCCCTGCATGGAAATGCAGGGAAATGGTGGGTACCTCAACTTTCAGCAGCTGTCAAAAATTCTCCTAGGGAAACTGAATTTCAGTCTTTGTGAGATGTGTTACTAGACACCTTTACAAACACATTGGTGAAGATTTTTTTTGGTAAGGAATTTATTCCAAGATTGGAAATCTTTCTGCTAATATCCCCTGACTATAAAGGCTGATGCCTGTATAATACATTTAACAATTCAATGTGACAGTTCAAATATAAATGCCAATACAATGAGCAGGGCACAGCGGGGAATTGAACCCCGTCCCAGTAAACCAGGAGCTCCATGCCTGTGCCTTTGTTTTGTGTTTTTTTATTTGTCGCAAAACCCCTAGCAGCAACAAAAGGAATAAAAACACGGTTCCTACCTTGAACACCAATCTTCACTGCAGAGAAGCAGCTCTTCACTGAACAAGCAGCATTGAGTTCCTACCTTATGTCTTCTTCACGTGACTTCATATCCTGAAAAGACACAGAGGAAAAAGTGTTCAGTTATTCATGGTCACATATAGGAAAACATTTATGGGCCCTTTTGGATGTAGCTTTGTCAGCCCTACCCACATTTCTAATTACCTCCCAAATGTGACCAAATGGACCCTTACCGGCAGTGGTGGAAAAGGTACAAATTTTCAATACTGCAATGTAAAAATACAAGTAAAAATTACAAGTAAAAGTCCAGAATTCAAAATGTACTTGAGCAAAAGTACAAAAGTATTGGTAGCAAAATGTTAAAAAGTTAAAGTACCAAAAGTAGAAAGTACTCACCATGCAAAATGTCCCATTTCACAAGTTTTCAGATATGTAAAATGTCAAAAAATCTTTTGAAAATAGCCGATCTACGCTTGTAGATCGGCTATTTTCAAATGGCCAAAATGTATATAGGGCTGAAGTGGTTAGTGTGTGTTGTAATAATAATACAAATCTACAAAGTAACTAAAGTTTTCAAATATTTGTAGTGGAGCAAAAGTACAAAATTTGCATCTAAGATGTAGTGGAGTAGAAGTTAAAATACTGACAATTGGAAATACTGAAGTAAAGAAAGAAATACCTCAAAGTTGTACTTAAGGTAGGGTAAGTGATTTACGTTGGTTAAAATAAGTGTTAAATAGCACTATATTCTGATAGTACTCATTGCTGTATAGAGTGTTTGTTCAGTAAAAGGAGTCTCCCATGTCTCTCCAGCTCTTTATTTAACAGAAAATGCATTTTCTGTGCTCTCTCCTGATTGGCTTAAATTGTGTCACCTACCTGAAAATGTACTATATTCTGTTTACCAAAGAGCTGGAGACAAAATATTATGCCAAAAAATATCACTTACCCTACCTTTAAGTACAGTACTTGAGTAAAGGTACTTAGTTACTTTACACCACTGTCTAGTTGTGTAGGCCAAATGGCCATGGTCACAT
>NC_137624.1:27976932-28009432 GCF_963280865.1 Gymnoscopelus braueri
AAACTGAAAAATGCTCTTTGGTAGCTTTGAACCCAGAACCTTTGGATTATACACACCGGATTCACCTATTGAGCCACGCAGACACCATAGGAGATGAAATTGGGAATGTAATAGTTAACTCACCTTTCACAATTTAGATGGAAAGTGAAAAACATTCTTTGGGAGTTTTGAACACAGAATATTCAGATTATGAACCCCTGATTTATCATTTGAGCCATGGTTTGTACTCCTGACTCATGTGCCATGCTAGCATGCAACATGCAATTGAGAATGTAATGATTAACTGAGAATGTAATACTTAACCCACCTTTTAGAATTTAGATGGAGAGTGAAAAAGTTCTTTAGGAGTTTTGAACTCCTACCAAGAGGGGATTTAAATCCATTGCAAGCATTTGTTTTGCACCAAAACCACTCCTTGGGCTAAAAACGGCCATAGCCATCCTTGTCCAGGTATACTTTTTGTGTAAAAAAGCCCATTGAGATTGGGCTGTTTTTAGCCCAAGGAGTGGTTTTGGTGCAAAACAAATTCAGAATCATAAAAACACCCTAGTTTGACCCCTCACATGCTACTTAAAACAGAATTAAAATTTCATTTTCTTTGCCCTGCATGGAAATGCAGGGAAATGGTGGGTACCTCAACTTTCAGCAGCTGTCAAAAATTCTCCTAGGGAAACTGAATTTCAGTCTTTGTGAGATGTGTTACTAGACACCTTTACAAACACATTGGTGAAGATTTTTTTTGGTAAGGAATTTATTCCAAGATTGGAAATCTTTCTGCTAATATCCCCTGACTATAAAGGCTGATGCCTGTATAATACATTTAACAATTCAATGTGACAGTTCAAATATAAATGCCAATACAATGAGCAGGGCACAGCGGGGAATTGAACCCCGTCCCAGTAAACCAGGAGCTCCATGCCTGTGCCTTTGTTTTGTGTTTTTTTATTTGTCGCAAAACCCCTAGCAGCAACAAAAGGAATAAAAACACGGTTCCTACCTTGAACACCAATCTTCACTGCAGAGAAGCAGCTCTTCACTGAACAAGCAGCATTGAGTTCCTACCTTATGTCTTCTTCACGTGACTTCATATCCTGAAAAGACACAGAGGAAAAAGTGTTCAGTTATTCATGGTCACATATAGGAAAACATTTATGGGCCCTTTTGGATGTAGCTTTGTCAGCCCTACCCACATTTCTAATTACCTCCCAAATGTGACCAAATGGACCCTTACCGGCAGTGGTGGAAAAGGTACAAATTTTCAATACTGCAATGTAAAAATACAAGTAAAAATTACAAGTAAAAGTCCAGAATTCAAAATGTACTTGAGCAAAAGTACAAAAGTATTGGTAGCAAAATGTTAAAAAGTTAAAGTACCAAAAGTAGAAAGTATCTCACCATGCAAAATGTCCCATTTCACAAGTTTTCAGATATGTAAAATGTCAAAAAAATCTTTTGAAAATAGCCGATCTACGCTTGTAGATCGGCTATTTTCAAATGGCCAAAATGTATATAGGGCTGAAGTGGTTAGTGTGTGTTGTAATAATAATACAAATCTACAAAGTAACTAAAGTTTTCAAATATTTGTAGTGGAGCAAAAGTACAAAATTTGCATCTAAGATGTAGTGGAGTAGAAGTTAAAATACTGACAATTGGAAATACTGAAGTAAAGAAAGAAATACCTCAAAGTTGTACTTAAGGTAGGGTAAGTGATTTACGTTGGTTAAAATAAGTGTTAAATAGCTACTCACAAGTGTTCTTGTAGTAACCTAGTGTCTGTGACATATTCTAACTCGTAATGATACAACTTGTGTGTGACTATTAAACACAACTTTATATAATATAACCGGACCGCGGTCTCTACCTTCACAATAAAGTGTCTCGCCATTTACCTCCCAATGCAGCACATTTTACACTGGTTATTATTAACAGGAAATAAGTCTCTCTCTCTATCTCTCTCTCCTTCTCTCTCTCTCTCTCTCTACTTCTCTCTCTCTTCTCCTCTCTCCTCTCTCTCTCCTCTCTCTCTCTCTCTCTTCTCTCTCTCTCTCTCACTCTCTCTCTCTCTCTCCTCTCTCTCCTCTCTCTCCTCTCTCTCTCTCTCTCTCTCTCTCTCTCTCCTCTCTCTCTCTCTCTCTCTCTCTCTCTCTCTCTCTCTCTCTCTCTCTCTCTCTCTCTCTCTCTCTCTCTCTCTCTCTCTCTCTCTCTCTCTCTCTCCTCTCTCTCAAACAAGCACATGCTGTTGAGAGAGGAAGAAGCGAGCGAGCGAGAGAAAGCTTGCAAAGCAGAGGATTTGAAATGTGCCTGATTTGCGGTGATAATTTATTTTTAAGATTTATTTTTGCCGGTCTTTGTCCTAAAAGATAAATCGGTCAAAACCGGCAATTATCGGACTAAGACCCTTGCATTGGTACACTGGTCTAAAAAGGAACCATATGGACCCGACCCTAACAGGTCCAGGTCCATTTGGTTCCAGTTGCATTTGGTTCCAGTTGTACGGTCAGAGTTGATGTTAATGTTAAAGTTAAGAACCATTGGTTTAGATGACACTATGAGCCATTGAAACACAGTGTAGTTTGAAAGAGTTTTCCCTTCACTATGTTATCAAATATGCCTCATTTTGTCCATTTCAATGTCATTAATTCACAGACTAGTTCCCCAAACTGAATTATTTTAAACAAAGCTGTTAAATGTTGGTGGTTAATAATAATGTTTAGTTACCTGCTTGCAAGTGTGGAGAGCTGGAGTTCCATCTGAACTGAACCAAACCTACACCTGGAGTCTGTCTCACACCTGAGCTCCATTTATACCTAATTTATACGAAACTTGAAAGTTTGTGAACATAGCAAATGTTTTGGACAAAGACAGCTGTAAGTATGTATGCATGTTAAACTTACTTCTGTCCAACATTGTAAACAAAAACAAATTAAGTAATTGCATTATGAAGGTAGCCTCGATATCCAGGCTTTTATTTTCCTTCGCGTGTTACTCAAAAAAAAGAAAGCCTGGACCAAGCTGTTGACGTTCCTGGCATAGGAAGTGGGAGTCAACCTTTCATTTCCCAACCAACCAGAGCGCAGTGGGCGTCGCTCCAAATGTTGTGACGTCAGGGCTCTCAATGCTGCACATTGGGGGAGGAGGAGGGGGGCGGGGCGGGCGCACAGATCGGTGAACCAATGGGAGCCAATGGATGTTTTCTCCGGAGATTTTGAATCCGCCCCTCTATGCCAGATATCAGATGCGCTGGGGCAGGCCATTATGAAGGAAACAGCTGTCTCAATAGCTTTTCTAATTGACATTGTTACCTTGGTTACCGGTTATATAAAAGGTCAGGTGGGTGTTATTTTTGTTGCCATGACCCCTGAACTTTACTGTGTTGAGACAACCAGGAGCGTCACTGCCCCCCGCCCCCCCACTGTAATGAGTACATCCATGAGTATTGCCTCCGGTGCCTCCCTAGGCTGGACTTGAACCTGTGACCTTTGCTTGTAGAGGTTGGAATTGAACCTGTGCCTCTGTCGCCGTGTGGTCCTATGCCAAAGGCCAAGAGGTGTCCACCAACTATCCGCCACCCTATGGCACCTCCACACATTTACACACGTTTCTTTTAGTGCCTTTAAGTGTCGTTTCTGAATGTTAGTCTTCAGAGTGAAGAAGCAGGAGGATTTGAACTCTCAACCTTCAAACCACGTAGACCATAGGCGATTTTTGCCTCTGCCACCAGGGGGGGCAAAGAAAATATATGAATATATGTTTTTATATTATGCAACATATATGTTTATCATATATATGTGGCATATACGAAATTGTCCGCCTGCATATATGTCTCTATATATGTACATATATCTGGCATATATGTAGCCTGATTATCAGCCTGAAGCTGCGTGGAGCTTCAGTTTGAAATTGGCTGGAGTGTCTGCGATTGCAAGGCGGACGGGATTCGAATTTCCCTAAACCAATCACAAGAGATCCACGGATACGCCTACATCTGACGTCATCACACAGCTTGTTTTAGCAGATATTCGCTGATTGCTTGTCGTTAGACTCACCCCCACCTCCGACTCTCATTGGACGGTACTGGAGGGTATCGAAGATATCCTAGATTCACATTTCAACACCAGACCAAGAGGGAGTCCACTCAGAGAGTGGGCGGCTCTATGGTTTAGAACCAGGCTAGCATATATGTGGACATAGAAGAGACATATTCCTATATATCCTCATATATGCACATATATGAACCTGAATATGGTAAATATGCAGCATATATTCTGCATATACTTGCCATATATTGGCAAAAAAAGAAGAAAAAATAGCCCCAGGTAAAAGTTAGAAAGATGTCCTCGCGGGATTTGAATTCAGTACCTTCTGTATCCAAGGCCTGAATTTTAACCACTGCTGCATGGTTCATACTTTCTCTGTCTCTTGCACGATGTTCAGTGAAAGATCAGAAAAAGGTGCAAGAGTCAGGTAAAAGTTGGACCACTGTCCTAGTCGGATTTGATCTGGTAACCTTCTAGCCTCGATCTCCAGGCTTTTATTGCTTAGTTTTGCTAAAAAATAAAAGCCTGGCCCAGCGGGTCGGTGTACTCGGTATGAGGAAGTGTTTCATTTCCCAACCAACCAGAGTGCAGTGGGCGTCGCTCGTAATGTTGTGTTAACGGGGCGGGGGTTGACGGACAGATCGGTGAACCAATGGGATCAGGCGCAATCTCTCGCCGGCTCTATACACCCGCCCCTCTATACACGAAATCAGGAGCGTTGGGGCAGTCTAGTAACCTTCTGATTGCAAGTCCTGTATCTAAACCGCTGCACCACAGAGGTCCTCTCAAATTTGGTGACTGAGCCTGCTAAAGTTTGTACTTTTCCCCCTCTAAATATCCATTGCCATTGACAATGCATTGGGCGCTTAAAGTTAAATATTTCAAAACTACAAATCATTTCAAAGTAAAACATCTCATCAAGGATGCATGTCCACAGTAAGGTGGAATATTTGAACTGTGAATGGAGTTTCTAGGTGAAAGTGTTTTTTTGAGGTCCCAAAATCTTCCATCGGCCTCCATTATAAATCTCTGAACTTTTAAAGGAGTACAATTCTAAAACTATGAAACATTTCAAAGATTCCTTTTCGTGCAAACATGTCCACATTAAGATGAACATTTTAAAGTTTGAATGGGGGTTCTAGATGTAAGTATGTAGGACTAGTAGCCTGCCAAAGTTTGTACTTTTCCCCCAGTTTAAATGGGGAAAATTGCCCATTTGAATTGCCATTCAAACTTGGGCCAAAAGAGTCAGATAAAACTTGGAAATATATCCCTGTTGGATTTGAACCAACAACCAGAGGTTGCATGATCTGTATCTTAACCACAGCTCCACCATGATTCATGCTTTCTCTGGTCTCTTCTGTCTTCACTGAAAAATTAGATAAAGGTGCAAGAGTCAAGTAAAAGTTGGAAAAATGTCCTGGCTGAATTTGAACAGGTAACCTTCTGGTCCTCTATCTACACCGCTGCACCACAGAGATTCTTATGTACTCCATTGTGTGGTATTTAGTGAAAGATTAGATAAAGGTAAAAGCCCAGGTAAAAGTTGGCAAGATGTCCTTACTGGTTTTGAACTCAGGACCTTCTGTGCACAAGGCCTGTATCTCAACCACTGCTCCACCATGGTTCTTACTTTACCGGGCCTCTTGCACGCTTTTTACTGAAATATTAGATAAAGGTGCAAGAGTCAGGTAAAAGTTCGAAAAATAGCCTGGTTGGATTCGAACCGGGGACCTTTAGGTTAAAAGCCCTATGTCTAATCCATTGTACCACTGTGGTTTCTCCCTTCTTCTGTTCACATTGCGTTGTTTTTACTAAAAGATTAGAGAAAAGTAAAAGCACCAGGTAAAAGTTGGAAAGATGTCCTTGCTGGTTTTCAGATGTTTTAAAAGTTAAATATCTCAAAAACTACAAAACATTTCAAAGTAAAAAGTTCAAGCATTTGTGTCCACATTAAGATGAATTATAAAAAGTGTGAATGGAGTTTCTAGGTGAAAGTGTTAAAGGAGCATATTTGTAAAACTATGAAACATTTCAAAGATTCGTTTTCGGGCAAACATGTTCACAGTAAGATGGACATTTTAAAGTTTGAATGGGGTTTCTAGGTTTAAGTATGTAGGACTAGTAGCCTGCCAAAGTTTGTCTGGAATATTAGTCTGGAATCTCTGTGGTCCCTCACAACTTCGGAGGGAGAGAAGTCCAGTCTGGAAAATTGTTCCAAGAATTGTGCAAATCTTGGAATATATATTGTTTTAAAGTGAACATTTTTTCACTCAAATCTTTGCTTCTGGGGGTCCCTGGAACAAAATATTTTGGGATAGGGGTTTGCGGCCAAATACATATAATTTTGGGGGTCCTTAACATGAAAAAGCTTGAGCACCACTGATATAGAAACATACGTTTTTTCAGAATACTGTTGGGATTCAGGAGACATATGTAGAATCGGCTTCAGGTCTTAATGGGTTACAGTTTATTATCATAGAGGAAAAAAAGAGGCCCGGCTTTGACTGACACCTGTGGGGTTGGTTTCACGTTCCATGTCAGTTCTCCAGCCACCCTCTCCTGTCCCTGACCCTGTCCCATGCTATCAGAGCAGAGCAGTGACAGGAAGACAGCTTGCCAAAGGACCACTGAATATCAGGGGCTTCTCAATGACACCTGTCTGAGAGCATGCTGTGTAATGTGTTCGGGGTTGCTTTAACCCATCTAGACCGGGAAATAATCTGTGTAATTTTCTTTGATTTCTTCGGCTATTCAAAATTAGCAGATAATACAAGCTCATAGCACGGCACCGAGTGCCGCGCTATGAGCTTGTAGATCTGCTATTTTGAAAAATCGTGAAAATGTGAGCAAATCTTTGAATATATACATTTTTTAAAGCAAACATTTTTAACTCGAATCTTTGCTGCTGGGGGGATTCTACAAGTGTCCTCTAAATCCTAGTTTTTGAAAAAATGTTGAGATGGGGCGGACCCCCATCTCAAAATATTTTGTTCCAGGGACCCCCCAGAAGTTGTACCGGAGTTAAAAAATATTCGCTATGGAAAAATAGATATTCAAAGATTTGCACACACGATTTTTCAAAAATGGCAGATCTACAAGCTCATAGTGCGGCACTCGGGCTTGTAGATCTGCTATTTTTGAATAGCCCAAAGAAATCTTAAAATGACACAGAATGACACATCCCCGGTCTTCATGGGTTAAGTCCCTCTACCCCATCTATCCCCACTTCAACAACTTCTCAGGGCAGTGGTTCCCAATCCCTTTCTTGGGTGCAGGGCCCACATGAACATTTCGAAGAGCATTCGCGGCCCACCCACGCACTTAACACAGCAGCCGTGTTAACCCGTTCGATCCGGGAAACGCATCTACAAATGTCTTCTAAATCCTGACAGTTTTCTGGAAAAAAAAAACGTATGTTGTTATAATATCAGTGATTGTTCAAGGACCCCCAAAATTATATGTATTTGGTCGCGGACCCCCATCTCAACATTTTTTGTTCCAGGGACCCCCCCCGGAAGCAAAGATTTGAGTTACAAATGTTCGCTTTAAAAATATATATATTCAAAGATCTGCACAAATTTTCATGATTTGATATTGTAATATATTTAATTATTAATAGTTATATTATCATAACAAATATTTGTGTTTTGCCAATTATTTGGGGGCCTCACAACCCACCACCAATGGGCCCAGAAATTGTGAATCTCTGGCGTGCTCTGTGCCTAGACTTCTGCCGTCTGCTGTATATTCGTCACACAGCAGACAGACAGGCCAGCCACACTGTTTTATCTTCGCTCACTACAAAGTCACTGATACCACAGGGTGTCAGTTATTTCGTGCTGATGTCCATTCCAATAGGAGTCGTTTGGAGTCAGGGTTGGATTTGCTGTGTGGGGGCGAATGGGGAGGGACATGCTTCTGCTTCAGAGCTGCGTAGAGAGCTCACATGACAGTGTGGACTTATGAACAAATGCACTCAGTTTCCCTAAATGCAAAGATGTCTTCATTCTTCAGGTCACATACCAAAAAAATCCAAACTTTGCGGGAGGGTCCCATTTTGCACAAAATGCCACAAGCTGGACCGATTGGTGATAAACTCCCAGTAGGCCAAGGAAGGCCACATTTTTCAAATCCTTGTGCTTCCTTGTCTTCTTTGGTGCTTCCTATGGTTTTTCCCTGTCATCTATGCTGCTTCCTATGGTGTTTCCCTGTCATCTATGGTGCTTCCTATGGTGCTTCCCTGTCTTCTATGGTGCTTCCTATGGGCCAATAACTCTTGAACCGTAGCTCATACAATAAAAATTGGATTGGATTCTCACTCTCCATATAGGCCCCCGGCTACTTGTGCCAGATTACATTTTCCGTACATTTTCTACTTCTACAGATTGTGTCCAAAACTCACACAAACCGTGTACACATTATCTCTGGGGTCATGTGATCAAATTAAGTTAGATTTTTCAGATTCCATTCCAAGTGGCTATGACTGCCTTCCAAAGTGTGCGGGCCATGGGTAGGCAACCCGGCCTGGCGGAGACCATGTGCTCCGAGGAGCACACTTTTCTAGTCTTCCGGTGCAGTTTGTGCAAAAGCCACAGAGAACTGAAGAGTGCATCGCTTCTTTCTTATCTGCCATATTCCACCCCCCCCCCCTCTCTCTCTCTCTCTCTCTAATTCGTTGTCCTACAATCTAAACATGGATACAGAATTAGACATGTTTCTTGTCCACCTTCTTTGTTTTTAAGAGATTCACTTGAAGTCACACCGTTATTATATCCTGTCTTGTTTATATGCAAAGCCCTGCTAAATGAACAAGCAGCCACTTTATTTATAGTCCTATTTAAGCATGATGCTTCTATGACTAAACTGTACTCCAGCTTCCTGAAATGAACTCGGAGCTCTTGTACAGTGGTTCTCCAACATTCTCTTGTCCAGGCCCCCCAAATTGAGATGTATTTGACCCCCAACTGAAAAGATTTTGAGCGAGGGACCCCCATAAGAGAAGATTATTCAAGATTTTTCAAAAATGCTTTGAAAATAGCAGCCCTACAACTGAACTGTACAAGCTCGCAACTTGAGTTTGCACATCGGCTATTTTCAAATAGCTGAAGTTTAAAATAGCATAAACTGTTCCTCGTTTTGCAGAGGGCCCCCTGGAACCCCCTCAAGGGCCCCTGGGGGCCCCCGAACCCTACACTGAGAACCACTGCTCCATGAGGTTTTGTGCCCCAGATACCTGGAATTAATTGCAAACCTTGAAAAGGGATTCATTGCTGCAGAGGCAGGCATTTCAGAGTTTTTTTTATCATCTTGATCTTAATTGTTTTCAAACAAAATGTATATTGTTCTTGTTTCTGTTATAAATCGGTGACTTAAAAAATGTCTCCCTCAACACAATCCCCAGTTACGTTCTGCATAAAAGATAAGATCGAAAGCAATCGTGTTTGCAGATGTGCTCGTTCTAGCAAAGTGTCTGAGGCAGTTTAAAAAAACACTGGGATCAAAGTCAAATGCTGCACAAAGGTACAAAGGGATTGAAACAGAGCTTTGTTTAAAATGTGTTATTAACCCATTAAGACCTGAGGCCCATGCTACAAAATGTCTTCTGAATCCTAACAGTTTTCTGGAGAAAAGAAAACGTATGTTGCTATATCAGTGGTGCTCAAACTTTTTCATGTCAAGGACCCCCAAAATGCATATGTTTTTGGCTGCGGACCCCCATATCTCAAAAATATTTTGTTCCAGGGACCCCCAGAAGAAAAGATTTGAAAAATGTTCGCTTAAAAAAAAAAATCATTGTCCTACAATCTAAACATGAGAACTTTGGCCAAAAACAGCTGATCTACAAGCTCGAGGCGTTGTGAGCTTGTAGTTCGGCTATTTTCGGCAAAGAGGTTTGGTGTAGAGGAAAAAAAAGAGGAGACCAAGCACAGAGTGAAAGGTCAAGTTTAAGTATTGACCGTTTAAGTGGTCAAATGTCTGAAAATACACATTAACTTGAAGCCGACGCGACACTGATGACAGTGCTGTCAAACAAGTCTATGAAGCTATCACGACACTGATGACAGTGCTGTCAAACAAGTCTATGAAGCTATCACGACACTGATGACAGTGCTGTCAAACAAGTCTATGAAGCTATCTATGAAATCTATGAAAAAGTGTAATCTGCAACACAATTTTATACAATATGTAGTGGGGGTCCTCTCTGTCTCAGCTATAGGGGGTCCTTGGCCTGAAAAACATTGAAGATACCCCTGATCTATATAGGCTATATGCTTCTTGGTTCATACATGATGTCTAACTGGATCTAAAAGGAACGATCTGCATGCGTCTCCCATGTTATGTTCAATTCTGACCCGTCTTTTGTCTCGCTTTGATATTCTCTCGTGTGTTTTCTACTCCAATCATTTGTTCTTCTCTGGATGCTCTCAGGCAGCTCGTTTTGAAGCAAGGCTTGCATCATCCAGTGCAATCCAGTCAATGTAATGCTCAGTAGTGTGTGAGGCTGCACAGCATGGCCGTTCAACTGTTACTACACTATAGCCTTGGGGATTTTCATGTGTGTGCAGGCAGCACGCTTGCTCGATGCTTATGAGTGCATTTCTCGCTCTTAGCTGAGAGGGGTAGCTGACTGCATCCTCTATTCACCACCAGGGCTTGATTACATATGAAGCACAAAAATGTCCCCGAGAGATGACCAAACACAACAACGCAGTGTGTACAATTAGTCAGAGGCATGCAGTGGTAATTGGCCATTAAGGAAATGAGGGTTAAATACAGCTCATAGATGACAGTACAGAGCTACTGTATACAGTGGAGTATCTGGTTTACAATTGTCATGAACTGGCTCACATCATGTCAAAAAGAGACACGACACACAAGATTAAACTCAACGTTATTTTATTTATAACTAAACAAGAGAAATATGACAGTTATATTATACCAGGTTGCAGATACATACAGTGGCCGAACACAGTATTGCGGGTCGTCTTTAGATCCCATATTCTGAGAGGACATTGAGCCCTCATTGGCTAAATGACCAGCCAATGAGGAAAAAGTCACGCAAAAGGACCAGCCAATGAGGAAAAAGTCACGCAAAAGGACCAGCCAATGGGGAAAAAGTGACCACTAGCGAGTGTAGATATAGACCAGGTTTGGCAACCTGGTAAAAAGACAGGAACTGTGCATAAAATGTGAGATGTGAACGGTCAGTGGTATCAGTAGTGTAAAGTGTGTATGGCTGTGTGAACATGTATTGTATGTGCGAGTGCAAAAAGCTACTGAACTGAAACCAAACAAAAACAAGCACTGTTGCCTGTGTAAGAGAGGGAGACACTGACTTTTGCCAGCCTGATTTTATACCCAAGGGAATGATGGGACCAGGTGTGTCTCATCCCCAAGACACCCCAGCAGGCTGGCCCTCTCCTCCTACACAGGAATAGAGAACACAATTAGAATCAAACCAACACACACAACCCATGGGATGGGTCATCACAACAGTTAAGGATTTTTCTAAGTCATAATGGAACAGGAATTAAGATGTTAACTAAGTCACCAATAGAAACGATGGGGCATGGCATGGCTTGAAGTTGGATCTACAATGGCGTCATATAAAATATATTAATGGCGTCTTGCCCAAATCTAGACAGCAATGCATCTGGGATTATGAACTCACAAAATGCGAAAGATATTAACACACATGGCTCACCTGGTAGAGCGTGCACCATATCAAGGCTCAGTCCTTGCTACAGTTGCCCCGGGTTAGAATCTGACCCAAGGCCCTTTGCTGCATATCCTAACAGAACATGGCTGAACAAAAGGCTGAGAACACACACCAACAGGCCTGAAACAACAAACTGAAGGTCTGAGCACAAACACAGAACTGTCTTTCAGGACATGGTGGAAGGGAAAAGTGGGTGTGTCGAAGGGTGCACAGGTGTTTTTATTGTAGGTGATAGGAGATGATTGGATGACCAATGAACCAATGATGAACCAAGGATGAACCAATCGGGTGCTGAGGCGGAGCTGATGTTTGATGATGAAGATATGATAAGATAAGACCTCCTTTATTGTTCACGCTGGGGAAATTCAGGCGATAGGATGGGGTGGGGGTCACTCATTTTAGGTACTATCTCTCTCTCTCTCTCTCCCTTTCACCCCAACAGCCACCAATATGAACAGTGATAAGTCATACAAGTAATAGACCTCTGAAGAACTGTCCTTTTGTGGGTTCTTCAGGAGTAGACGTTTTCACCCTAAAAGCAGAGGTGCCATGTCATTATTCCGACATCCCATTATTCCGACTGGCCCCATTATAACTAACCCTAACCCTAACCTCACACTAACCTGCGGAAAACACTTCTAAAACTGAATAAAGCTACAGCGTATTTTTCAGGATTCAAATCCGGCAAAAGTAGCAGATCTGCAAGCTCAAAACGCGCCGCGAGCTTGTGGATCTGCTACTTTTGATGCTGTTGTGTGACACTGTAGTATGAGCAAGTATGGGCATTAATGTACGAAAAAAATAGTGTTTATGGTTCTACTGTAGCAGAGTGGGTATAGAGAGGCCATCTGGATCAGAAGGTCGTTGGCAGTGGTGGAAAAAGTACTCAAATTGTTTACTTAAGTAAAAGTACCAATACTGCAATATAAAAGTACTACTCTGTTACAATAAAAGTCCAGAATTCAAAATTTACTGGAGTAAAAGTACAAAAGTATTGGCATCAAAATGTACTTAAAGTACCAAAAGTAAAACTACTAAATATTTGAAAATAGCAGATCTACAAGCTCACAACGCGTCGCGACGCGTTGTGAGCTTGTAGATCGGCTATTTTCAAATAGCCTAGGTATAAAATAGGGTTAAAGTGGTTAATGGATGTTTCTATCATAATTTACATCTGAAAAGTAACTAGTAACTAAAAGTTTTCAAATAATTGCAGTGGAGTGAAAGTACAATATTTGCCTCTGAGATGTAGTGGAGTAGAAGTAAAAGTATTGGAAATTGGAAATACTCAAGTAAAGTACAAATACCTCAAAATTGTACTTAAGTACAGTACTTAAGTAAATGTACTCAGATCCTTTCCACCACTGGGTCGTTGGTTTGACCCTCAGCTCACCCAGTCTACGTGTTGAAGTGTCCCTGAGCAAAGACACTTAACCCCTCCCTGTGCCCTGCCCCTCCTCCTCCTCATCTGTGCACTCTTCAAAGCCATCTGAGCAACCATCTGCTGGGTGGGTGAAGCCGTAAAAGTCCCTTCAACCTTCCCCCCCCCCCCCCCCGGGGACGATCAAATATTCTCCTATACTCACCTTAATTTAAGTCTGAATGTGTTAAAATGAGTTAAATTAATGCTGTATTTTTGCTGTGTAGGCTACATGTCGTGTGCCTCCGGAGATGCAAATGAGTTCCATGTGCATTAATTGATTTTCAAAGCACTGATGTCAAAGTCAAAGTAGATATATTTAGCTGAATATAATGGGATCATACTGTATGGTGCCCAAACCACTGCTATTATGCCTTTATCCAAGTGTGTGTCACACTGCACATGATTTGTGACGTTTTTGGGCACGAGCACAATGGTACCTACCAAAACTTCTCTTTGGTGTGGTATTATAGTAAAATACATAACAAAACCTCAGGCGAAGGACACGATCTGTCACGCTTGTCTGTTAGTCCTACGATTAAAAATAAATAATAATGTTTCGCCTATAATAATGACATGCCCAGAATATATAGGGAGGCCGGGTTGAAAGTGGTTAAGACAAAGTGGTGGAAAAAGTACTAAAATGTTTTACTTAAGTAAAAGTATCAATACTGCAATGAAGAAATACTCTGTTACATTAAAAGTCATGGTAATCAAAATGTACTTGGGTAAAAGTACAAAAGTATTGGCATCAAAATATACTTAGTACCAAAAGTACATTTGTACATTTTAAAACGTGTGAAATGGGACATTCTGCATGATGAGTAGCCTACTTTTACTTTTGTACTTTAAGTATATTTTGATAGCAATACTTTTTTACTTTTCCTCAAGTCAATTTTGAATTCCGGACTTTTACTTGTTTACTTGTATTTCTACATTGCATTGTTGATACTTTTACTTAAGTAAAAAAAAAAAGTACTTTGTATACCACTGACAGTATGCTACTGTATGTGACGTTCAGTGGCCACGTGCTGCTGATAAACGCAGCTGGACTCTCCCAATGTGACAGTACTTTGACAATCAGATAGACTGTACTCTACCACACACCAAGGCTACCCCCCCCCCCCCCGGGGGTGCCTCTGTCCCTGCTTTATGACAAGGACATAACCTCCTCTAACAGTCTGTCTGTGTGTGTGTGTGTGTGTGTGTGTGTGTGTGTGTGTGTGTGTGTGTGTGTGTGTGTGTGTGTGTGTGTGTGTGTGTGTGTGTGTGTGCGTGCGTGCGTGCGTGTGTGTGCGTGCGTGTGAGAGAGAGAGAGAGAGAGAGAGAACTCACCAACAACATCGCCAACACCAGATCAATGAAACTCTCATGTGATTGTGCTTTAAAAAAAAACACACACACACACGCACACAAATATTTGAGATAAAATATCTGTGATTGAAATACCAAGTTGAACTTTTTCCAAAGAGTCGTTCAACTCAGTTTGAACGACTGTACAGTATATATGGATTGAAATGTTGTCACCCAATCACCAAATCTCTCATCTCACACACACGTACGTACACCCACACACGTACACACACACACACACACACACACACACACACACACACACACACACACACACACACACACACACACACACACACACACACACACACACACACACACACACACACACACACACACACACACACACACAGAGAGATCCTGACATTTGCTATTTGACCTCACTGACATCTCATATTTCAGCTCATAAGTTAGCCCTTATACTGTGTACAGTACATTATAGGCAGATCTAATTATGACAGCATGCCCCACACAAGCCTCTCTTTTTACTGCATTTATACTTCACTGCATGTCTGTGTGTGTCACCCGCTGAAAAAACTGCCGATCTACAAGCTGCACGACTGAGCTTGTGCATTGGCTATTTTCAGCCGGCGACAGCAAGCGACATGCAAGTATAAACCAGGCTCCTTCCTTCCCCGTCCATCTCCTATTTCCTTCTCCATGCCCAATAATTGAGCCCAGAGGAGAGGCTACTAGATCCTACACACACAAAACCAGAACAAATGGGAGCATCTGATTAGGCTAATATGTGAGCCTGAAATGTGATTATGATGTCATGAAAGCACTGTATGGCTTCCAGCGGTTAACATGCGTTGAAATTGCGACATCTGAGCTCCGGTTCAACTTGAGTCATCGTTTAATATAGTGGATCAATCTCCTCTGCATAAGTCTTGGCATATCTGATCTGTTTTAGTAGGGGAACAGTGTATGATATTCATTCATTCTAGTTTGAGTGATATACAGTATGGGTTCAAACAGAGACGAGATAGAGACATTTAAGGTCTTGGGGGATGGGCTAAGTCATGGTAAGGTCTTGAATAAAAGTATGATTGATATGTGTATGAACAGATATAGATGGAAAAACAAGGAATTTTGTAAAAAATCTATTTAGACTATTATAGACATTTTTAGAGAGCAAATGTTGTAGCACAGCAAAGCAATACCTCATAGATCTTTGTCATTTAAATAACTTAAATGTTCTAATTGAGCTCCACAGTGCAGATTAAACACACAAAAATGTGTTTAAAGGGGATGTACGTGATGTTTTTGTTAATAAAAAGAAAAGTTAAAGCTTCATGTTCCGATAGTAAGCCTAATCATTGAGTGAATAGTGTTTGTTCAGTAACAGGGGTCTCCCCCTTCTCTCCAGCTCTTTAGTAAACAGAAGATACATCATTCATCAGGAGACAGAACCCCACAAAGATAATTTAACAGCATAACATTTATTTGTTTCATCACTTCCAATTTCACTATTGTTTATCCTGCATGTATCCTGTCTTGAGTTCTCTCGCAACTACTTAAAGGAGTAGTTCACCCAAAATAATTACTTGTTTTCAATCAATTACACACCCCATGAAGCCTTGAATTCAAGGAGATTCTTTTTTCTTTTTTTTTTTGCATTCCTAAGCCAATAACTTGATTACCGGCGGAAAGATGCTAATGTATCCGGTAGGAGACTCAAAAGTTGACAATTTGAGTCTCCTACCGGAGAGACCGCCGGTCATCAGATTAAATCTTTTGGGTGAACTACTCCTTTAACGTTTACACCCCCCTTTGAGAAAAATAAAGCAAAGTAAAATCTAAAAATGGAACCAAAAACTGCCAATGAGACTAAAACCTGCTGGTCTGCCGCCACAGCTGACACATTTGTTCGCTGTCAATGATAAAAGGAGATAAAAAAAAGTCCAGATGCCAAATTCAGTCCCCCCTCCCCCTCCCCCCTCTCTCTGCTGGCCGGCCTAAAGATTAACGATTGACTGGGCATCTCGCTTCCAGGGGCATTTAGCCTGCCAGAGCTCTGTCTGTGTGCACTATACTGTATGCATGTACTGTATGTGTGCATGCAATACTGTATGCTTGAGCGTAACACAGTGGTGGACAATATACTGAAGTGAATACTAAACTAGGTATT
Source organism: Gymnoscopelus braueri (assembly GCF_963280865.1). NCBI lineage: Eukaryota > Metazoa > Chordata > Actinopteri > Myctophiformes > Myctophidae > Gymnoscopelus > Gymnoscopelus braueri. Next base: position 27,993,597 of record NC_137624.1, read on the forward strand.
CAAAAGTACAAATTACGCAGTAGGCTACATTTTCTTCTTATACTGTATCAATGAATTGCTGCATTTACATGTAGAACATATAAAAAATGTGAAAACAAGAAAATAATGAAAATAGCAGATCTACAAGCTCACAACAGCTGTGAGTGAGCATGTAGATCGCCATTTTATACCATTTGAAATAGGGCGTAAGCGGTTAATCGGTTCATTCTAGTTTGGGTCCATCCCTAGAGATGTAGTGGATTCAAAAGTACAATATTTCTATTTTAAATGTTGCGGAGTGAAAGTCCTGAGCTTGTTTAAAAAATATATATAATAACAATTATATATATAAATAAATGTACTTAGTTACTGTAGTTACTGTCCACCACTGGTACACATAGGCCTACAGTGTTTGTATGTGTTTCCGTTTGTCGCCGGCGGGGGTGATGAAATAAAAGGGGGGGGGGGGGGGCACACTACGTTTGAGAGCTACACATCAGGAAGTGGGTCATCTACTATATGCCAACCGACCAGGCAGCCAATCATGTCCACTGTCTGCCCTTCCTCCACCCTAAGGGCAAAAAAGAGGGCGTAGCTGCAATACCAGAAAGAGTGCACTGCAAAACGTGTGCACTGAGTGTTGTTTATTGACTCCGAGAGTGTACAAGTGGACCTGTAAGGGTCCGTTTGGTTACATTCGTACACTCTCAGAGTTAAAAAATCACACCCAGTGTGAAGTGGGCGATGGTCATCATAGTGATGGAAGCTCACTTTAAGAAAAAAAATATTTTTTGAAGTGCATAATCCTATTTATGGGTTATTAATGTCATCATGTGTCTCGCTAGCCAATCACAGTGCTGAAAGAGTCAGCCAATAGAGTCAGCCAATCACAGTACAGCTAGGGGTGTACTAATGAGCCAATCACAGTACAGCTAATGAGGTATCCCAACCCCACTTATAGGGGCGGCTACACCGCCCAAAAAACCCTTAAGGGTATGTATTCAGTCCAGCGTTTTACTGTCGTGCTCAAATGACATCATAACGACGGATAATGTATTTGGGGCAGCTATAGCTTAGTCCGGTGGTTCTTAAAGTGGGGTCTAGGGCCCCCCCTAGACCCCTTGCTTGATGATTAATTTGGGGGTCGTTGAGCTACATCTGCTATTTTTGAAAAATCTTGAAACTGCTGATTTAAAAGGCATTTGTAGAATCGACCTCAGGACTTAATGGGTTAATAGTCAGTAGAGAGGCTGTGTGGTAGATCAGAAGGTCACCGGTTCACGGTATCACTTTCAGAGCGAGCTGATGAGTGATACAAACATTCACAGCCAATCAACATCCGGCCTCCGACTTTACAGGAGTAGCGAAGATAAGACGAAGAAAGGGACAGATGTTTCAAAGCAACGCACGCACTCGCGCACTCGCGCGCGCACACACACACACACACACACACACACACACACACACACACACACACACACACACACACACACACACACACACACACACACACACACACACACACACACACACAGCTTCCCTTGCAAAGGAACCTGAGAGAGAGAGAGAGAGAGAGAGAGAGAGAGAGAGAGAGAGAGAACCTTTATCTCATGAGAAAAATTACTTTGTGATTCCCCATGTTGTCATAAAAGGCTCAATAAATGTCTTTCCGGCTGCTGTGGTCCTTGGATTGCGTAATAACAACTTTATTGATTGTGTGAGGTGTGAGCAACGCCGTCGTCACGGCGACAGCTGCGGAGAGACACATGAGGTAAACCATGGAGAACACACACATGAACACAGGTGGACAGACAGAGAGGACTTCTTCTTGACATAAGCTGCACATTGACCGGAGGAGGGCCCCTGAGATGGAGTGATTAAAAAAAACAAAGAGGATGGAAGACTTGCGTTTGCACTCCGTCGTATACGACAAAGTATAACCACTTAAACCCCATATTATGGGTAACCGGAGTCCCTCGGGGCTCAATACTAGTGTCTTTTCTGTTTTGCGTTATTGTGGGGCAAAGTTTCCGCAGAAAATAGCCGAACGACAAGCTCACAACGCGTCGCAGCGCGACGCGTTGTGAGCTTGTCGTTCGGCTATTTTCCGCGAACGCCTTCCCCACGACAAGGATGCTGGAGTTTAAGTGGTTGAATCAGGCTTCGGTTTTGTCACTCTACTGTGAGGTTGTTGAAACCACAGACATAATATACATAGACATAGCATTGGCCACTGGGATTGTACGTCAATGTCGCCGCCATATTGGTACGGGCCAACTTGCCCGTAAGTCCACTCACTGCAAGAAATATGCCTGAGTCGTGTATAAATACCTGAGACTAAAACCTTTTTTCATAACCATTAGTGTTACTAAAGATATTTTGGTATGAAAAAAAACACTTTTAATTTAACTAAGTACCCTGTATCACAGCATAACTACACGTCTGACATTTGTAACAAACCAAGCCACTTGAAAATCGGTTGGAAATTCAGCAAGTTATGATGATTACAATTATGGAGGGACCTCGTCGTGCTTCAATAGACATACATGGGGCATACGTGCATTAGGACGCACGGCTTGCTCCGACCAGTGTGGCGTCCGCGTCGTCGACGCATATTCGCGCCAGTGGCCAATGCTGTATCTACGTGTATGCTGTATATCTATGGTTGAACCCACTTGCTGGCTGTAGAGTCCCAATTGCAACCACATGCACAATAATGTGTGAAGGAAATTAGGCTTTATACTCGGTACTTTTTAGACTCAAACCAGAAACTCTTACAGGTGCAATTTCATTGCACCAACACCATGTGAACTTGAAATGCCTTTGAAAAGAGTTGGCTTGAATTAAAGGAAACCATTGCCAATTTTCAACCTGAACCCCATTCTTCTGATGCGACATCAATAATTTAGTGTGACAAATAAAATACCCTTTGGTCTTTGGTGTATTTCTCTGCGAAATGCCAAACAATTTCTCGTCGTCGAGCATCATTGACATGACATGAAAGGACACATTTAGGGCTTTTCACACAGGGAGAGATTGACGTGGACCACAATTAATTTCCAATGAGAGGCAATCGCGGGCAATCTGACAGGCGTAGCAGCGACTAGCGGGCGCACTCCTGTGAAACTCTCGAGTTTGTGCTTGTCTCACGCACGCGGCCGCCCGCTTTCTTTCTATGCAACATGTAGAATACAAATAAGACATAGGCTATTTTTGTCACACTCTTATTAATCTCGATAGGATAGGCCCAATAGGATTTAGGTTCAAAATGGGCCAAGTTTTCCATTAACTGTTCTCTATAATGACCAAATGACAATTCTGGAAAATATCATGGTTAATAATCATGATAATATCATGGTTAAATATCATGAAAATTCATTGGTTTGACCCAGTGGTGGAAAGTAACTAAGTGCATTTACTCAAGTACTGTACTGAAGTACTGTACAATTTTGAGACTTTTACTTTACTTGAGTATTTCCATGTTTTGATACTTTATATTTCTACTCCACTACATATCAGAGGCAAATATTGTACTTTTTACTCCGGTACAATTATTTGACAGCTTTAGTTACTAGTTACTTTGCAGATTTGGATTATTATTGCAAAAACATAATACTGCAGTAACAAATTAAGCTCTATTTTATACTAAATATACTATTTTATAGTATTTTTATACTTACTTTTTATACTAATTCGAAAACAGCTGTTCTACAAGTTTGCAGATCTGCTATTTTCAAGATTTGGACAAATTTGGTTACATCTGAGTACTCTCACTTTGGAACTGCAAGTACATTTTGATGCCCATACTTCTGTATTTTTACTCAGGTAAAATTTTGAATACAGGAATTTTACCCAAAAAATCTGAGTACTTCTTCCACCACTGGTATGACCTAGGACTCTTTAAGGCCTAGTTCAAATTGCACTGTTAAACATTGCGTCAAATGCATCGTGTTAGCACTTGTAGATAGGACACAGTCGTCAGCTGACAGAGCGGAGAAATGTATTCAACTACAATTCAGCTAGAGTTATAAAGCAGCCATAGGCATTCCTCTGTGGAATTACTTCTCCTGTCCTACAACCACACATCCCAAGCACCAACAGTCTGGAAGAGAAGAGACAGACGGGCTATACTGCATTGCACTTAGTTTAAGGCAACAAAAAAAAATGTTTGCAGTTGGGAAGCAATGTAAACTTAAGGCAGCATGGATTGAATGTCTTGCATGTTTTACATAAAAAAAAGTATTAAAAACGACGTCATCAAACGCGATGCGTATTCACTCACGTGGAGCACATACCAAGTAGTAGTGCTTTTTTTTTCACAAAAACGGCAAACAAAAGATTTTAAATGCACTCTCTCCCAGCCCATAAATAATAAAAACACAACTCGTACCTAAAACGCAAACTTTGTGCATGTACATGTATGAACCACGTACAATAGGTACTGTACATAGACATGGTCATATATAAATACTTCAAATTGTACTTCAATGCAGCCACACTCCCGAATCGCAGGATCCCTTGATCCATCCCCCCCCCCCTCCCCAAATAAAATAAAAACATAAATCATAGTCTCTTTTCTTCATTTTTGCAATACTTTCATTTAGCACAGTGAGAGGCCCGACCCAATTTGAAGGTAGAATGGTTGCAGTTTGTTTACTCCAGTTATTCTCCAGTTCCACTTGTCCTTGTTTCACTTCTCTCTCTTGAAGCCTTGAGTTATACTTTAAGTCACGTGCCGGTGTCGCGGATCGACAAAAAATAGCCGATCTGCAAGCTCACAGTGCGTCGCAATATTTCCGGGTACGCGACGTCGCACGTAACAAAAGTACGTCAAGCCCTTTGCTCTCTCCATCACTTTTCCATAATGCAGAAGAGAGCAGTGAGAGAAATTCCGAGGCAAAACATGAAAAGGAAGGAAGATTTAACCCATTCGATCTCTGTCATTTTTTTTTATTTTTTATTTGAGTTACAAATGTTCGCTTTAAAATATATATATCCAAAGATTTGCACACATTTTCACGAATTTAGCTCTTAGCTCTTAGCTCTTAGCTCTTAGCTCTTAGCTCGGTGCCGAGCTATTAGCTTGTATATCTGCTATTTTTGAATAGCAATTTGAATATTTTTTGAAAAGAAATCCTTAAAGCGTCAGAGACGCGTTCCCGGATTGAATGGGTTAAAAAAAAAAAGCAGGTAAAGGAAAAGAGTAACAAGGTGAAAAAAATAAGGAACGACAAACGAAAAGATACAAAAAAACAATACGCTGAGGCTGATACTGTCGAAGGTATCCAAAGGCCAGTCCTGGTCAGTTTGAAATCAGTCACATAAGAATAACAACAACAACAACAACGTCACGGTCACAGTTCATCAGTATTTGGGCGGGATGACGACCACGGCGTCGCCGACCTTTGGCCGCCACATCAGCACCTGGGCGTCGTTGGCGTTGGGCTTGACCATGGCGTTGGCGGGGATGGGCTCGCTCTTGCCCGCCAGCACCCGCGGCTGCTCCTGGGCCACGGGCTCGCGCAGCGCCGCCCGGTGGCCCAGCGGCCGGTGCGGGTCCACCGCGATGTGCAGCTGCATCCTCCAGCGGACCGTCTGCAGCACCAGGCTCTCCTGCGTGGCCTGGTTCACCGCCACCAGCCACGTGGTGAAGCTCTGGTCGCGGCGGATGCTGCTCAGCTGCGGCACGTTGCTGTCGCTGACGGGCACGCCCCACGTCACGCTGGGGTAGAAGTTGTCGTTCATGCTCACGGTGAACTTGCTGTCCTTCTTGGTGGGCCCCACCACGGTGCAGGTCTCCGTGGTGTTGCCGTACCACGGGTAGTTGACGCCGTCCGAGTCGCTGATGGCCGCGATCCGGCCGTCGCGCAGGTCCGGGAGCTCCCAGCTCGACCTGTTGGAGGAAGATGAGGATATGGAGTCAAGGGGTGATGCTTTCCTCAAAAACAAAGTGTAGAGACCAAGTGGTTCTGCAACTTTCTTTTTTAATTTCATCCCCAGGTTTGATCCGACGTTATCTCTGGAACTCCTATCTACACTGTAAACTTCTCTCAGAGTTTCAGACCTCTTTCGACAGAACTCTTTGGAGTAGTCTTAGCATTCTGTTAATTCCCCATGTCCCACGGGCCTAAATTATGACGCGCCTTCACTAAAGCCTTAAAATAAAGCAGATTAAGTGAATTTAAAAAAATGAAATCTATTTTGCATGAAGAAACAACATGTCATTAATCACAAACTTGAATTTATTCAGTGGACACCACAAATTTTTATTACAACAACCCTGAGGTTCATTTATCAATATTATTGTCCCATTTAGACCTGGAACCCCAATACATAACTATACCTTTCAAGCTGGGAACCCCCTTTGGGGTTCTTGTTGCTATGTACAGTAGCTATATAGCAACATACATTTTTATAATTTTTTAATAAATATTTGAAGTTTTTCTGAAAACTTAGGTCGTGATTTAGAAGGTGTTTTTAGAATCGGCCTCAGGTCTAAAAGGGTTAAGATACTGCAGAGTATCAAAATGAAACTACATTTTCATTATGAGCATAGAAATGAAACTACATTTTCATTATGAGCATAGAAACGAAACTACATTTTCATTATGAGCATAGAAACGAAACTACATTTCCATTATGAGCATAGAAACGAAATTACATTTTCATTATGAGCACAGAAATGAAACTGCCTTTTCATTATCAAAATGAAACTACTGATGGGAAATATATTTGAGCAGGACAGCCTACCACGCCTGAAACACAGACGTTATTAAGCTAAAATCCAGAGAGAAAACCACATCTTTGGAGATGTCAATGTTAAAAACAGTGGTCAGAACGTGTAAGCATATATGTAGATGGGTAGATAGATTAGATAGATTAGATTACTAGATCGATAAGAGTAGATAGATAGATAGATAGATAGATAGATAGATAGATAGATAGATAGATAGATAGATAGATAGATAGATAGATAGATAGATAGATAGATAGATAGATAGATAGATAGATAGATAGATAGACAGACAGACAGATAGATAGATAGATAGACAGACAGATAGATCCATCGATCCGAGCTCAGCTCTGAGAATGCAAGGTAAAAAAAAGGAAATGGTTCAGAACATTGTAAGACACCCGAGAGCCAGCTAGGGAACCGTGTAAAGCGCTGGTCTGTCTATCGATTTCTGCACTGGCAGGCCGGCATGGACTCGCAGGAGATGACCTTTCCTGTGCTAGAGTTGTAGGATCAGCAGAATGGAGGAGCTCTGTGAGATCACATGACATGCCCGCCTGGTCTGAGGCTGCACCGCAATTTATGCATTCACGCAGCAAGTTTTAGCACAAACACACACACACACACAGTAGCAAATCCTCAGTCTTAATTTAACTCTGAGAGTGGACAAAATGTAACCATTTGGTTACATTTTGTCCATTCTCAGAGTTACAATCAGTGGTGTAAAGTGACTAAGTACATTTACTCAAGTACTGTGCTGAAGTACAATTTTAACGTATTTTTACTTTACTCAAGTATTTCCAGTTTTCAGTACTTTTACTTCTACTCCACTACATCTCAGAGGCAAAGATTGTACTTTTACTCCACTACAATTATTTGACAACTTTAGTTACTGGTTACTTTTCAGATATAAATTATGATGAAACATACATTAACCACTTCAGCCCTATTTTATACAATACAATAGGCTATTTGAAAATAGCCGATCTACAAGCTCGCAACGCGTTGCGATGCGACAGGTTGTGATCTTGTAGATCTGCTATTTTAAACATGTTAGTACTTACGTATATTTTGATGCCAATACTTTTGTACTATTACTCAAGTAACATTTTGAACACAGGCCTTTTACTTGTAACAGAGTAATTCTATATTGCAGTATTGATACATTTACTTAAGTAAAACATGCAAGTACCTTTTCCACCGGTTACAATATGGATAAATTGATAAGCACAATAACAACTAGCCCTTTAAGTGTATACGCATGCATTTGTATTCTGACAAGTTACTTTGTCTAGTTCTGAATCGATCCCTTTTGCAGGACATATTGGAGAAGTTTGTCTGGAGCATTTATCTTAACAACATGCCTAAAATATGGACTTAACTCCCTCCTGGCAAGCACCAGAATCTGCCTCAGAATATCTTCAATTATTCATCACTCATGAACACCTAAAATTTTATATAAATCACTCAGTTCACTTCAATCAATTTTAAGACTACAAAATACCCCACCAACATGAGCATTGAAGATCAGTGATGGAAAAAGTACTCCATTAGTAAAAGTATCAATACTGCAATGTAGAAATACACTGTTACAAGTAAAAGTCCGGATTTTCTTTTTAAAAGTACAAAAGTGTTTGGTATCAAAATGTAAAAGTACTCATTATGCAGAATGTCCCATTTCTCAAGTTTTCAAAGATTTACAGGCTCACAATGCGCGATGCGACGCATTGTGAGCTTGTAGATCTGCTATTTTCAAAGGGCCGAAATATAGAGCACCGAAGTCTGACGTAATTTACGCATCCTACCTGAGTCGCATTTTCCCCCCTGTTAATTCCCATAGACGTGTTTAATATCGCCTCAAATAAGAACTGTGTTCCAAAAATAAACAAATGATCCCGGCGGATTCACTCATTATGGATATGAAGCATCAACTGACGGTGAGAAAAAGCGAATGTTACTTCCGCCGAATTAGTTACATTTTCGTCAGAAACGGACTGTTTCAAATATGAGTGACTGACTATCATAAACGATACAGAGCCTCCTCCCTGACAATATCGCAGAGACAGTTTGTTTGTTTTTGGACCACAATTCTTATATGAGACGATTCTATGATGACCCAATGTTATTCTTCATAGAGAAATTACTTTACGACCCAGGGGATGAACGAGTGACGTCAGGACTTCTGTACTCTATAGTATGCCTCTCTCTCTCTCTCTCTCTCTCTCTCTCTCTCTCTCTCTCTCTCTCTCTCTCTCTCTCTCTCTCTCTCTCTCTCTCTCTCTCTCTCTCTCTCTCTCTCTCTCTCTCTCTCTCTCTCTCTCTCTCTCTCTCTCTCTCTCTCTCTCTCTCTCTCTCTCTCTCTCTCTCTCTCTCTCTCTCTCTCTCTCTCTCTCTCTCTCTCTCTCTCTCTCTCTCTCTCTCTCGTACTAGCCAGTATTGATTTTGTCGACTAAAACTATGACGAAAAATGTTCGTCGACTACCTTTTTTTTGACAAAAACTAAATAAAAACGAAATAAAAACTAAGCTACGATGACTAAAACTAGACGAAATATAATGACAATTTCGTCAACAAATAAAAACTATACTAAAATGTTAGTGAGGGACTAGTGGAGAAGAGATCCAGTAGAACTAAGACATGTCATTTTTGGTTTGGTTGCGCTCGGATGTTGCAGATCTACAAGCTCACAACGCGTCACGCTGCGATGCGTTGTGAGCTTGTAGATCGGCTATTTTCAGCTTGCAACCAAGGGTAACATCAGCCATTACGACGCCATCAAGGCCCGCCAAAATACATTATAGTCGACTAAATCAACTGTAGATTTAGTCGACTATAATCTTATGATATTTCAACTGTACTTGGACCACGTTTTTCCATCTACAACAAATCTCTTCGCCAAAAATAGCCGATCCACAATCTCAAAAGCATGTAAGCGTGTAGATCTGCTATTTTTGGCAAATTACCCCCCCAGAATAGGGATGCTGCATGGGGCTCAAGTGCTTAAATATTTCAAAAAGTCAAAAATTCGTCTGAAAAGTCTGAAAATCGGAGGAGGTACTTCTGTGGCATACTGGCATCGTGAACATAAAGAAAAAGAAAAACAAGTGTTGCTTAAGTGTTGTTTGTCCTGCACCTAGGGATTCAAGTGGATGTGCATGCACTTTTCATACTGGCAGTGTCAGTGCCGGATTTATAGGAGTTGAGGCCCGTGGGCTAGAGTAATTTTCGAGGCCCCCCTGGCGCGGCGTGTGCATGCTTGCCCCCTTCGCGCAGCCGCTCGTATTTTTTTTTGCGGTTCTGGGCGGATTGGGTTCGTTTTTTTCGCGGTTCTGGGCGGATTGGGTTCGTTTTTTTTCCAGTTTTTGTTTTTTGGCATATAAAAAATAAATAAAAAAAATAATATATATATATTTATTTTTTTTGCCAAAAAAATCGGAGGCCCCCCCAGTTGGAGGCCCGTGGGCTGCAGCCCACCCTAGCCCAACGGTAAGTCCGGCCCTGGGCAGTGTGCACAAGAACGTTGGCACTGATCGGCCCAACAGTTTGCTAGATTAGCTCAGAAGAACACTCAACACACAAACAGACAGAGAGACAGACAGACAGACAGACAGACAGACAGACACGGACAGACAGACAGACAGACAGACAGACAGACAGACAGACAGACAGACAGACAGAGCACAGACCCTCTCCGCTAGACTCCTGCAGACTGCAGAGCCATGCCGTAATAAGTGAATATGTATGTTTTTTCCCCAAACTAAAAGTGCGTGAGGTGAATGTAGACTAGAGTGTACTCTGACACTGAGATAGAAGGTTGGCCTAGAGATAGGGTACAATTAATCACTGCATCCTTGAGCCTTATGTGTTGGGGTTAGTGTGTGTGTGTGTGTGTGTGTGTGTGTGTGTGTGTGTGTGTGTGTGTGTGTGTGTGTGTGTGTGTGTGTGTGTGTGTGTGTGTGTGTGTGTGTGTGTGTGTGTGTGTGTGTGTGTGTGCGCACGCACAGTGTGTGTGTGTGTGTGTGTGTGTGTGTGTGTGTGCGTACTTGTGTGTGTGTGTGTGTGTGTGCGTACTTGTGTGCGTGTGTGAGTGTGTGCGTGCCTGTGGATGTGTTCCAAATACACTCATTATATCCATGTTCATAATTAAACGCACGCACGCACGCACGCACACACACACACACACACACACACACACACACACACACACACACACACACACACACACACACACACACACACACACACACACACACACACACACACACACACACACACACACACACACACACACACACTTTATACTACACTTTGTACTTAGACCACTTTTCTCTGTCTACACCTAATCTCTTCGCCAAAGAAAATAGCCCAGCTTGTTTGACCGGCAATGTTTTGGTAATGCTCCCCTCAGAATATGGATGCTGCAGCTCAAGTGGTTAAGAGTGAACGAGAACGCACGCGCGCGCGCTCGCGCGAGAGAGAGAGACAGACAGACAGACACAGAGAGAATGGAACTCAGTGTTTACGGTGTGTTTTGAATTCAGGACACGTATTCAGAGCCAACTGACAAATCATCCACAGCAGCAACCTGAGCCGTTCTGTCCAATTACAGCATCCCGAAAGTTTACTGAAATAACTGGCATTACGTTATACGTGGGATGAGAGTCCCGACGGAGATAGCGGCAGACTCTCGTCTTGTATCCAACTGTAAGTGTAAACTTGTTTCCCCCCTAATCTTTTTTTACCTTTTTTCTCCCAATTAAGTTGTTAAACAATTTCCCCACACTCGCACATCTACGCTTTCAGGTGGAAAGATATGTCCAAAACCATTACTGTCCAGGAAATGGAAAAAAGAACCTGTGTTCCAATGTTCCAATGCAGTTGGTATTTAGTCACAAGCTCTTGTTAATACCTTTTATTGGTTAAATATGTATATAAGACACTTAAACAATGAAGATTTCACTTGGACAAACAGAAAATCCTAAATAGCAAAAACAGACGCTCTACAAGCTCACAACGTGTCGCATTTCGGCGCGTTGTGAGCTTGCAGATAGGCAATTTTTTGCTGCTTTTGCGTCACACTGTAGTACGACGAAGTAGGGCGTTAATTTACAAAACAAAACCGTAAAGAGTTGAAATATGGATATAGAAGGTTTCTGTCCGAACGCAACGACCCTATAGGGTCCCTATTCTGGGCCTGTCATCATAAGAAAACACAATAGCAGTGTTTGGATGGAGTAGCAACAAGAGATGTGTTGCACTGTGTCGACAAAATAAATCATAATGGGAATTTTTGAGAACATCAGCTATAGACATAATAGACTATGGAAGGGTTTTTGCAAATGGAAAATATTCTTTTGTCAGACAATTGCTCAGGCAAGCATTGTTAACATACAAAATGAAATGTCTGAAATCTGAACAATTAAGACGACTACTATCATTTTCTTTACGCAGAAGGTCCTAAAACACAATTTTTCCCCCCCTAGGGTTCAAAACCATAAGAAAACATACGTCCAGTTGTAGCTCTGGAAAATAACCAGTTGCATACAAGATGCATTTGATAGAAATATGGTTCTCTCTCTCTCTCTGAAGTTCCTATCTCACACTCATAAATAGACACACAGCTAGACTGGGGTGGGGGTGTTGGGAGGGAACAGTGTCTGTAATCTTTGATGTGCAGCCCTGAAACATCTTCTGTTGCAATGGATGTAGATAAGGTGTATTTTGGACATGCATCAACTTGTGGTCGCCCACTACAGGATGTATGGCATTGTTTAACATGACAACAAGTTCCACGCACGCACGCACGCACGCACGCACGCACGCACGCACGCACGCACGCACGCACGCACGCACACACACACACACACACACACACACACACACACACACACACACACACACACACACACACACACACACACACACACACACACACACACACACACACACACACACACACACACACACACACACACACACACACACACACACACACACACACACACGAACAAAACTCTGAGCAGAGGAAATGAAACATTCGAGTTTAAAGAAAGATACTCCCACAGCGTATTAAGCAGTAGCAGTGTGGATTATAAACACATTCAACTTTGACTTTGTAATTGTTCATATGTTTGTATACTACAGTAGTTATAAAAGGCTAGATAATAGTGAATTTGCCTTTTGCATTACGCAACTTGTACAAATTGTACACATAATGTTTTCCATCTCCAAGTCCTACCATTGATATATAAAATATATTATTTATGCTTCAGAAAAGATTGCAGCATCTATAATATGGTATTTTCCAGTCCAGAGGCTATGGACACCCACAATCACCATGACACCAACTGAAATGATCTAAGTAAAACAAATAAAATAAATAAACACATCCTAGAATTAATGTACACATCTGAGGAGTATGTTTACAACTTTGTCAAAGGCATTCTCTTCAACAGTAAACTAGTACATTTACTTCAGTACAATTTTGAGGTAGTTTTACTTTACTGGAGTATTTCCAATTGTCTATACTTTTACTTCTACTCCACTACATCTCAGAGGGAAATATTGTACTTTTACTCCACTACAATTATTTGAAAACTTTAGTTACTTGTAACTTTGCAGATATAAATGATTACATAATAAAACATACATTAAACACTATTTGAAAATAGCCGATCTACAAGCTCACAACGCGTCGCATCGCAACGCGTTGTGAGCTTGTAGATCTGCTATTTTCAAACATTTTAGTACTTTTACTTTTGGTACTTAAAGTACATTTAGATACCAAAATGTACTAATACAGAGGTTACAGGTTTGCAACCATTACTTTGAAGAACGCAACAGTGATTATTCTTTCATATTTTAGGGGCTTTTCTGCCTTCATGTGATAGTACAGTGGAGATTCACAGGAAACGGGGAAAGAGTCGGGGAGTGGCGCGTATGGGTCCGTCGGTCTCGGGAATCAAACCCATGTGCGCGTGATTATGAATCGATTATTCTATCGATTAACGAACGAATCGATTAACCAGTACCACTTAAGCATTATAATGTTATACTTCTGTCGCACAACGGTGTCATGGAAAAAAGTTAAATGAGCAGATCGTCAAGCTCACAACGCATCGCAACGCATTGTGAGCTTGTAGATCAGCTATTTTCACTATTTTCTTTATTTGTTTTTCGCTTTTTAGCCCCTTTTTCTCCACCAATTTAGTCGTTATGCCAATTGATAATTGATCCCCACACACATTTCTGTTGTCACTGCTGTTGCATCCTATTGACTCACCTGCCAGTGACCACCGGGAGGACATAAGAGCCTTCGTCCTACTCCTCCCGCCCCAACACTCCCTGCAGACAGGTGCCACCCCAGCCCATAGTGACTATTATCATCCTACCCGCCCGGCTTCCCTCCCCCGAACACGGGCCAATTGTGTTCGTGTAGAGTCTAGACGCTCGACAAAGCCAGATGCGCCACGGTGGATTCAAACCCACAACCTCCGCGGAGGTGGGCAGGCCAGGCACCAGTGTTGATTTCGTCGACTAAAACTATGACGAAAAATGTTCGTCGACTACCTTTTTTCACTGACGAAAACTAAATAAAAACAAAATAAAACAAAGCTACGATGACTAAAACTAAGACTAAATATATTGACAATTTCGTCAACAAATAAAAACTTGACTAAAATGACTAGTGGAGAAGAGATAATTTTATGTTTGGTTGCGCTCGGGCGTTGCGCTCTGAAAATAGCAGATCGGCTATTTTCAGCATGCAACCAACTGTAAAATCAGCCATTACGACGCCATCAAGGCGTCGTAATGGCTCGTAATGGCAGTCGACTAAAATACATTTTAGTCGACTGAATCAACTGTAGATTTAGTCAACTAAAATCTTATGATATTTAGTCAACTAAAACTAGTCAAAAACTAAAACATTTCAGAGGACTTTTGGCCAAGAGATTGGTGTAGAGGGGGAACAAAGGGAGTGGACCAAACACAGACCCCTGGGGAACCCCAATCAACAAAGAATATAGAGTTAAAGTGGTTAAGCTCCAAAATGTGTATTCTGTTCCTTGATTCTACAGTCAAAGCACACCAATACACCAACTTCTTCTCTTATTTTCTTTTATATAAAGCTACCAACCTGTAGTAGCTATGTCTACTAATGAAGTTGACAGTGTTCTAGCTACTCCTGCTTGGCCTTCAGTGACTGTTTGGATTACTTCAAGGATTACCTCAAACTAAAAGAAAGACATAATAAAAAAGGAGGGATGGGTGGGGGGCACTGGAATATCAACAATTCAAAATAAAAGACAAGACCAAGAGAAGTCACACTAATTGTGACAGGATCACACAATGATTCCTTTTTTTTTTGTGACAGTTTCAGGGTCTTCTGTTTTTCTCTCGTGTTTCTATTCTCTCTTCTACAATTCCACTGAATTTAATGGTTTTAGTAGAATGCATTGTGTGCCTGAATGTCTATGGATTTTGACCATGACTTGTCATGACATGACTTGACCTCCAACCTCATTGTGAGCCTGGAGGTCCATTCAGCTGTTCTTATCAGTGATGAACAAAACCTCCTAACTCCACTTTTTGTTTTGTTTTTTCAATTCCTGAAAATGTACATTTTGGAGTTGGCTGGTTTCTGCCCGGCAGCAGAGATATGCATTGACTGCATAACCCTGGCGTCCCTCTTTTGGGCACATTTTCTTAATGTCAAAAACTTTTACACCTTTTTTGGGCGGTGTAGCCGCCCCTACAAGTGGGTTTGGGACACCTCATTAGTACACCCTTCGCTGTACTGTGATTGGCTCATAATAGCACACCCCTCTACATTAGTACACCCCTAACTGTACTGTGATTGGCTGACTCTATTGGCTGACTCTATTCAGCACTGTGATTGGCTAGCGAGACACATGATGAAATTAATAACCTATAAATAGGACTATGCACTTAAAAAAAACACTTTTTTTTAAAGTGAGCTTCCATCACTGTGATAACCACTGTGACGACCACACCGCCCACTTCACACTGGGTGTGATTTATTTTATTTTTTATAGCCTATACAATAGTGCTGCACGATTCTTGCTCAAATGTGAATCACGATTTTCCTCCATAAGAATTGAGA
>NC_137624.1:28011932-28084432 GCF_963280865.1 Gymnoscopelus braueri
CGTCCCGTTCGGCTGCCTCCTCTGTCGCCGTAAATGACTCCAAGGTCCCGCAGAGGTAGCATGTCAAACGGCATGGATCATCCCCGATGAGTGATTTAATAAAACGAACGCTGACAGTCAGTTGATCCAAAGGCAACCGGGTCAACTTTAGTCCCTCCGACGGGGTCCATGCCTTTTTTTTTTAATTCTAAATGACTGAACAGGCTTAAATGAATGCAAATTAAGCCCTCCGCTGCTGCCGGTTTGTCACATAATTCGACAACATACCCCGACACCTCGACTCTTCACTTTGTGTGACACGATTTATCCCAGATTCCTGCCCAGACTGTCATTTTGCTGTGTGTTCTTGTCGTCCCATCGCGGCCGCGCCAGCAGGTTCACCCTCTCCCTCCCCTCCCGTTGCATCTAGTCTGTCTATCTAGCGGATCACCGAGCAAGCCTGGCTCTTTTATTATAAGTACCCTGGGAGACGACACTTCCGCTCTGGCGCGCACGGGCTGATGGGAATTGTAGGCAATCAATGGGGGTCGTTTCTAGTGCGAGATGTGATATTCGTTCTCAGAAGTGGTGGAAAAAGAACCTCATTTTTTTTACTTCTGTAAAAGTATCAATACTGTAATGTTGAAATACTTTGTTACAAGTATAAAGTCCGGAAATCAAAATTTACTTGAGTGAAAGTACAAAAGTAGGCTATTGGTATCATAGCCGTGGGAAGTGGGGGTGCTGAGGGGGCTGCAGCACCCCCTGAAAATAAAGTATGAAAAATTAAAAAATGATATTTAAAAAAAAATCAAAATCAAAAATCAAAACATTTTTTTGCATAATGTGCCTGTTGTTGTTGGTCGTTATTTGGGGGGGATTTAGTGCAATAAGTGTTCTGGAACCGAATTAAGCGAATTAAATTAACAAAATAACCCTAAAAAACGCCCAGAAACCGCAAATCTTCGCACGTGTATGCATGCGCATACAGCACCCGTAACTATAACGTCTTCCCACGGCCCTGCCCACATACAGCTCAAGTGGAGTTAGGAGGTTTTTTAACCATTAATGTGGAGATATTTTTTGGGGTCATTTTTTCGTGACAAATTGTTTTTAAAAACTTAAACAATGTCTGGTTTATTTTTTTGAATTCTCACATGGAATTTGGATGAGGCTGGAGCCTTGCCTTTTTTCCTTTTGTATTTGATATACTTAACTTCAATGTTATAATGGAAGTCAATGGCAGTCAGATCGGGATAGAAACCTTGCCCAAATATGGAGTCATTATTACATTACATTACATTACATTACATTACATTACAGTCATTTAGCAGACGCTTTTATCCAAAGCGACTTACAATAAGTGCATTCAACATAGGTAGGGAACGAAACTACTAATCACCAGAAGTCTTAAGTGCATTTCCTGCAAAAACAAGCAACCAAGAGTATACCTAGCGCTAAGGTAAAAGTGCAATATATCAGCTACCTACTTTCTTAAACAGATGAGACAAAATAGCTAAATCAAATGAGCACGAGCTAAAACAAATAAGTGTATCGACTAAACAAGATCCAATAAAACAATACAAAAATAAAACAAGAGTTCGTACAACTAGTTAACAACAAGCAGGCCAGGTAAAGAGGAAGGGTAGTGTTTCCTGAAGAGGTGGGTTTTCAGCCTGCGGCGAAAGATGGGCAGTGACTCTGCTGTCCTGACATCAGTGGGAAGTTCATTCCACCACTGTGGGGCCAGAACAGAAAAAAGTCGTGACCGTGTCAATCGACCAGAAGGACCCTTGAGTGACGACTGACGAGGCAATCAGTCGCCCAGAGGTGGCAGACCGAAGTGGTCGGGCAGGGGTGTAGGCATCGACCATAGCCCGGAGGTAAGAAGGAGCTGTTCCTTTCACAGCCCCATTATGTCATAGTTGACTGACGTCACAGATTGGTCACATGAAGTGTGACATCCACATGAGGCCACGCCCCTTATTGGACCCCGTCTTATTGTCTCCGCCGGAGGCTGCTGTTGTTAGTCATGGCTTCCAGTTCCCACCTGATGTCGTGTGGGAGTTCTGATTGGTCCAGATCATACTGAATAACTGCTAGCTTGCATACTGTCTTCAGACTAGGACTTCAGTCTAACATGTACAGATCATCACCGTCTTCTCCTCCAGAGAGGATGATACAATCTCCCACAATGCAACAGCACATCCCATACATCCCACACGGCCTCTTCCCTTTGGGCTCAACCTTCTTCCAGGAGAAGGTCTCTGGACTGAATTTCCACAGATCATTGAGGGTGTTAAGAGTGTTGTTTATACCTCCAAAAATGTACAACTCTCCATTGTAGGTAAAGGCTGATTGACCAAAGCGTCTTTCTGGAGGAAGCTGTGCAGAAGGTGTGTTCAGCCAGCAGTTGGTCTCTGTGTCAAACACTCTGATGTTGTTGTTGTTGTTGTAGTAAAAGCAGGTTCCGCCCCCAAATACAAACATCTTTCTCCCGATGATGGTGGCAGAGTGATGTGATGGAAATGATTCTGGAGTGTCTCTGGTGTTAATTAAAGACCAGACCATTGTGGTGGTGTCCAACTTGTAGATGTCATTATAGTATACAGTCCCATTGTGTCCTCCATGGACATACATGACCTTCCCCGAGACACAGGCTGTGTGGTACCACCTCTCCTCTGGAACAGTTCCAGAAACCTTGGGCTTGAACCATCTGTGGGCGTCGACATCAAATGCATACAGAACGTTGCGGTATTCCCTTGTGTCATATTCATAACCCCCCCAGATGTAGATCATATCTTCTACTAGCACAGCTGTGTGGCCGCTGCGATTGGATGGAACCTCAATGTGAAATTCTCCTCTTCCGGTTGTCACTGGGGTCAAATTCCTCCAGCGTAAAGCCACTGTGTTGAAGATGTGAACATCAATCCGAGCCTTGTTGATGTTACGGTACCCTCCAAATGAGTAGACTTTGTCTCCCACAGCAACAGCAGCAGCTTGACCGCCTAACACTGGTCCTCTGTTCAGATTCAGCGTCCAGTAGAACATTTCTCACAACAGCTCCTCCAGGGATCAAATTAGATTCTTCAAGTCTCGTTGTGTAACAGAATGGAGTCCTAAAGTGTGCTCTACCACTTATATTGGTTCATTGGCACAAGTGTCATGCAAAGTTTGACCAATCCGCTGATGGGTCGGGCTGGCCAATCAAGGAAGTCGATGCCTGTTGATGTCCCTAATATGGTAAATTGATCATCATAGCAACCCCAGCCAGACAGGCTCTACACAGCAGACAGACAGGCTCTACACAGCAGACAGACAGGCTCTACACCTCAGACAGACAGGCTCTACACAGCAGACAGACAGGCTCTACACAGCAGACAGACAGGCTCTACACCGCAGATAGACAGGCTCTACACAGCAGAGAGACAGGCTCTACACCGCAGACAGACAGGCTCTACACAGCAGAGAGCAGGCTCTACACAGCAGAGAGACAGGCTCTACACAGCAGACAGACAGACAGGGGGTCCTCAGAGTTACTACAGGGGGTCTGCCAAATCTTTGTGTGATAGGATTTTTTTTTTTTTTACATTAACCACTTGAACCTTAGTATCCCTTTTCTGGGGAGAACTTTAGCCAAAAATAGCAGATCTACAAGCTCACAACAGGTTTATCACCCGAGACATTTGTTTTATCTGCTCCTTGGAAATGCAGGTTCCACACAGAGATTCCAGACTCATATCTACACAGTGATATTAGTCTGGCCATGCCAGGCTAGTGACTTAATACATTGTCATACATTGACTTAATGTCATTGTCACTTGAATGTGTCCTTATATTATCATCATACTTTACCCACATACATTATATATTAAATACATTATATTATCATCACTTTACCCACATACATAGCCGTGGGAAGTGGGGGTGCTGAGGGGGCTGCAGCACCCCCTGAAAATAAAGTATGAAAAATTCAAAAATTATATTAAAATATATATATACATAAAATAAAAATCAAAACATTTTTGCATAATGTGCCTGTTGTTGTTGGTCGTTATTTGGGGGGGATTTAGTGCAATAAGTGTTCTGGAACCGAATTAACCAAATTAAATTAACAAAATAACCCCAGAAACCGCAAATGTTCGCACGTGCATGCATACGCATACAGCACCCGTAACATATAACGTCTTCCCACGGCCCTGATTGGTATCAAAATGTAGGCCTACTACCAAAAGTAGAAAGTACTCTTATGCAGAATGTCCCATTTCAAGTTTTCAAATGTATAAAATGTATACAAAGCTTTTGAAAATAGCAGATCTACAAGAGTATTTCCAGTTTTCAGTACTTTTACTTCTACTCCACTACATCTCAGAGGCAATATTGTACCACAATTATTTGAAAATCTTTAGTTACTTTGTAGATTTAGATTATTATTACAAAACATACATTACCCACTGTCTTCAACCACATTTTGGCTGTTTGAAAATAGCCGATCTATAAGCTCACAATGCCTGGTATTGTATCTATACATTGCAGTCTAGGCTATTGATACTTTTACTTAAGTAAAACATTTGAGTACTTTTTCCACCACTTAATTATAAGCCCAATATTGCCCAAACTCAGAGCTCTTTCTGTTCCGTTACTCCAGTGTCGCTGTCCGCTTAAGCACCTTGGACAACTCCCGTCTGTGTGCGTAAGAGCGCACGCTGACCCAGGCAGCAGTGTTGCCATGTCTGCTTATTACAAGCGACTTGTTTTTCTGTAAAGTTGCTTGAAAACATTGGTAGTTGCGGGTAACGGGTTGCAGTTTTTTGGGCTTCTTTGTTGCTTATGTGGGCTTGTTTCTAAAGTGTAGTTGCTTATTTGGCTTGTTTCTAAAGTGTAGTTGCTTATTTGGGCTTGTTTCTAAAGTCTACTAGTTAACTAGTAGACTTTAGAAACAAGCCCAAATAAGCAATTGCTTATTTGGGCTTGTTTCTAAAGTGTAGTTGCTTATTTGGGCTTGTTTTAAAGTGTAGTTGCTTATTTGGGCTTGTTTCTAAAGTGTATTTGGGCTTGTTTAAAGGGATATTTCACTTTCAAAAAAACTTTTGGTCATTTTATCGTCTACTCAGGCCTTTGTGAACCCCCCAGACAGTTTTTAAGTTGCTTGATTCAGTATTTAAATATTTGATATTCATTTTAACAGACACGCCCCCTTCCTAATCAAACCCATTGTAACTTCAAACTTCATTTTAACTATGTTAGATTCATCAAAAACACCCGTCCTTGGTTCTGGTGACTCACCCCGCCCTCCTAATGCGTGAGGGGGCCGTGTTTTTCAGATAATTTTTTTCATTTATTTTATTTTATTTTTTTATTGTATTTTATTTTTTCCATTTTCCAAAAAAAATATTAAAAATAAATGAAAAAAGTAATTGAAAAAACACGGCCCCCTCGTGTATTAGGGGGGCGGTATGAGTCACCAGAACCAAGGACGAGTGTTTTTGATGAATCTAACATGGTTAAAATGTAGTTTGAAGTTACAATGGGTTTGTATAGGAAGGGGGCGTGGCTGATTAAATGAATATCAAATATCTATATACTGAATAAAGCAACTTAAAAACTGTCTGGGGGGTTCACAACGGCCTGAGTAGACAATAAAATTACCAAAAGTTTTTTTGAAAGTGAAATATCCCTTTAAGGTGTAGGAGTTGCTTATTTGGGGTTGTGTCTAAAATGTAGTTGCTTATTTGGGCTTGTTTCTAAAGTGTAGGTGCTTTTTTGGGCTCGTTTTTAACTTGTATAGTTGCTTATTTGGGCTCGTTTCTAAAGTGTAGTTGCTTATTTGGACTTGTTTCTAAAGTGTAGTTGCTTATTTATTTGGGCTTGTTTCCTTTATAAACATTTTCAT
This sequence comes from Gymnoscopelus braueri, assembly GCF_963280865.1. Classification (NCBI taxonomy): domain Eukaryota; kingdom Metazoa; phylum Chordata; class Actinopteri; order Myctophiformes; family Myctophidae; genus Gymnoscopelus; species Gymnoscopelus braueri. Next base: position 28,017,805 of record NC_137624.1, read on the forward strand.
GGCAAGGACCCCCAAATTAACATAATGGTTTGCATACTCCCATCTGAAAACATTTTAATTAATTGTGCCAGGGAAATGTTTAAAAAATAATTCCACATTTTCTCAAGATTTGTTTTGAAAATAGCAGATCTACAACCTCACAACGCGGTCGCATCGCGATGCGTTGTGAGCTTGTAGCTTGTATGTTTAAAGTGCTCATGTGGCGGCCTACAACAAGTCGCTTCTTTTGGGCTTGTTTTAATAAATCTGGTTGCTTGTTTCTCTCTCAAAACCTGGCAACGCTGCCGAGGCCGCTGAATCGGGATTGTGCGTAAACTACGTACACTACGTCATCTACGGGGAAGAAGAAAACAGATGCGGCACAGACAGAATCGTCGGCTCGTTTATCCTCACTCCTCATAATAACCTGGATATACTGTAGTAGGCTATAGGCTACTTTCTTCAAGCTCGGGATTTTAAGGAATGTCAATAAATAGAATCCCTCACGACGTTTCTTTGCATTTAGGTGTGGTGATAATGCAGACAATGAGATCTGAGCGATGACTTTGGCATCGCATCCTTCAGGTATGATACAGAATAGATGATGATAATAACCTTTTCAGCCGAATATTGTGTCTTCGCCTTAATCTTGCGTATAGGCCTATATAGGCCATATACGTTTCTTATTCTATAATATGGCAGTGTTTTGTTGTTGTTTTCAACCCTTTTCATATCAAGGTCCATTATTTATTCGGAATTTGAGCCACGGATTCATCACCATTTGATGAGATTTATAGACTCTCAGATCCAAGACTTATAGAATATTTTATTGTCGTTGGATGAGATTTTGTCCACAATTTCATGCTGTATTGATGTTGTTACCATAGGAGAGATAACAGGCAAATCAAAATAACAATTATATAATTAAGTAATGCAGATGATTAACAATAATTTAACTCTTGGGAGCGTAAATGTTTCATTTTACGCTCTCAAGAGTTAAAGAGCTATTAAGGGTCCATTTGGTTACCAACTCTCCATCATTTAGCTGGGGACCACCTGGAACCCCCTCAATGACCACTGGTGGTCCCCCGGACCACTGGTTGAGAACCACTGCCATATGAGTATGAGGAGTAGCTGAAGCCGAGGCTATTTGCAGCATAGCCTCGATCACGCAGCACTTACTTTACAACACCTGTTATTTGGACAGCACTGTTAACGGTGTCAGTCACCCAAAGATGCTGATAATGTAATTTTTATGTCCCACTGTTGTGTAGATCGCGTCCGTCTTTTTTTTTTTACTGGATTGGCCGAAGCAGATGCCACTCAACAACAACAACAAACCCCCTCATCATCTCCATGCCTGCCCTGCATGGGGGGTCGTCGTCGTGGTGGATGGTATAACAACCAGCCGGCCGGGCCACTGACTGAGCGCACATTCCAGCCCGTCTAAATATATCTATTAGGGCCACAGAGGAGGGGAAGGACGGGGCGAGACCACTGAGCCATATATTTGGACATTTCACCGTCGCGTGTCTTATAAGCCTATGTACCCAGTAGCCTAGCTTATGTTATCTCCTTATATTAAAATACTTGGCTTTTTTTAAATTATTATTTTTGTATCTATTTATTAATAGATAAAGATTGATTTTTGTTATTATCATATTTTTTTTAATACTTTGTTTGGGGCCCTGCTGTAACCCCCAGAATTTCACGAGTTTAATTCTTTAAAACATTTTTTTTTTTTTTTAAACCTTTGTGGGCCCTGCTATAACCCCCCCCCCCCAAGAATGCCCTCGACCCACAGTTTGAGAGCCAAGGTACGGGCCCGAAACAACCCGCAGAGCAGACCCGAATTCATGTCCCTGAACCAGCCGCTGGGAAGCGGTAGCGGCACCGGCGGCACCGGCAGCGGCGGCGTGGGCGACGGCCGAGGTGGCGGCGCGTCGAGCCGGCGACGCGGCGCGGCGGGCCAAAGCAGCGGCAAACCCCAAACAGCGAGCCAGCCGAGCGACCAGGAACCTACCGGCGGCGACAGTGGACCGGGCGCCAAGATGCCGGAGGAAGACTGCATGCAGCTGAACCCGTCGTTCAAGGGGATCGTCCTGGGCTCCCTGCTCGCCATCGACATCAGCCTGTCCAAGCGCATGGGGGTGTGCGCCTACACGTCGTCGTCCTGGGGCGGCTGCCGCTCCATGGCCACCCTGTTCGCGGTTACGGGGCACGGCATCACGTGGATCATCGGCACTATCGTGTGTCTCACGCGAAGCAATACCCTGGCAGGACAAGAGGTCCTGGTGAACCTGCTGCTGGGTAAATATTAATATAGCACTTCTCTCTCTCTCTCTCTCTACATCTTTCTTTTAATATTAATATGCACTTCTTTTTTTTTTCATATGTTATTAAGACCTGCTGAGGCTGATTCTACAAATGCCTTCTAAATCAGTTTGTTCTCGAACTTAATTCAAAATTATTCAAGATTTTTCAAACACTTTCAAGATTTTAAAAATATTTAAAAAAATAGTACAAGCTCGCAGCGCAGCACAAAGTGACGCACTGTGAGCTTGTAGATCTGTTATTTTTGAATAGCCAATGCTAAAATCTAGAGATGCTTTCCAGGTTTGAATAGGTTAACCCTTGAATAAAAATAAATAAAAATGTTATGCAGTAGTTTTCAAACTTTTTAAAAAAAATGTCAAGGACCCCCAGTTTGGTATACACTACAGACGCCTAACTCTGAGAGTGTACAGACGGAACCATTATAGGAGCATGTGTATGCTCTCAGAGTTACAGACCTGTACTGGACCCATTTGGTTCTTTAGCTATCCATCATTTAGCAGGGGACCCCCCCCCCCCCCCCCCGGAACCCCCTCAAGGACCCTTTGGGGTCGCCGGACCCCATTTGAGAACCGTTGATGTAATGTACAAACTCGATCGCTAATAGTTTTAAGCTTTATTCTTATAGCAAAGTCTTCTTTAACAGCCTAAGTAGGCCACTGCGTCTATTCAAAGTGTGTGTTGACATAGATTAGTCATGGGACCTCTAAATATACTCATTTTTAGGTATAAAGTAACAGGCTGTTTATGTTTAACATTTGGAGTGTGTGTGTGTGTGTGTGTGTGTGTGTGTGTGTGTGTGTGTGTGTGTGTGTGTGTGTGTGTGTGTGTGTGTGTGTGTGTGTGTGTGTGTGTGTGTGTGTGTGTGTGTGTGCGTGTATGTGTGTGTGTGTGTGTGTGTGTGTGCGTGTGCGTGTGTGTGTGTGTGTGTGCATGGGTGTGTGTGTGCATGGGTGTGTGCGTGCGTGTGTGTGTGTGTGTGTGTTCGCTAGTTTACTACAAAATCAGCCCAATGGTATATGGTCAATATCTTGAGTTATTTTCATAATAATTTATAATAGTGAATTCAATAGTCTTCCATTTCTGCCACTGCATGGCTTTAAAGACAAAAGTTTTAATTTCAACACTATATGGATCACACTGACGTGATATACATTATCTTCAGTAGACAGCAGGTGATGTACTGTAGCCTGAAAAAATACATTTCCACCAGGCCACCACTAGTGGACCCACCTGAGCACAGGGTATACATTTCTCAATAGAAGAGAAGGTCAACCACCGCAGTTGTGTTAGTTATATTGTATTAACATACTCTACCATACAGATTGGACAAAATGGCATTTTACTCACTAAAACAGTTATGGAATGGCAGTGTTAATGTAACCTTTTCAGACTGCTGCCTGCGTTTCACCCTATACAAAAGATCAAAACAACTCCTCCATTGTAAAGTGCCTTCCTAGTTCCTTCCTATATTGTCCTAATGTTCTATAAGGTCACCCATTTGCCAATTACCATGCAATGAAACCTGGACTTTCAGCACATTCATTATACAAACTATACTATACTGTACAGACGATGATGCATTCTTAGGCGACAACGTCGCTGCACATGTTAAGAGTTCATACATTCGCGTGTCACCATTATCATCTGGTCTCCAGTAATTTAGGAATACGTTTAAACATTTAAACTCCAATCTTTGCTTCTGGGGGTCTCAAAATATTTTGAGAAGGGTCAGCGGCCAAATACATGTAATTCTGGGGTCATTGACATGAAAAAGTTGTGAGCGCCACTGACATAGCAACATGCGTTTTTCAGAAAATGGATTTAGAAGACATTTGTAGAATTGGCCTCAGGTCTTATTGGGTTAAAAACCCGGAAACCAAATGTACCGTTCATACATGAGGGAATCCCTGCTTGGCTTGAGACAGACCGTGACAGAGATAGCTTGTATTGTACACTTACTGGGAGAGGAGGGACATTTGCATGAAGCAAAGAAGTCATTATGACTGCAAGTTCTGGTTGAAACATTGTTGTATGCTGGGTTTACATTGTACATGCCAGCAGAGGGTAACAGATAAATGGATGTTGAGGACATTTCTAGGTTTGCTTCACCAGAAAATGTAAATATTGAGGATCCACACATGCATACACACACACACTCACACAGGTGCATTGTGTGCACACTTCAAAACACACTGTTATGTCTTGTTTCTTTGTTCCACAACAAATAGGAGACACACCAGGGTCAAGGTGTAGTAAGTAACAAATGTTTTTTTATTAACTCAAAGTAACCCAAATAGAATCTAATCATCATGGACTGTTCACATCATTGTTGGCAGTAGTGTGCGTGCAAATGGTGAAGGCTATGTTCAGACTGGCAGCCCAAATCTGTTCCATCTGTATCCAGATTAGAATCAGATTGGTTTTTATCAAGTCTGAGGCGCAAAAATGCTTTTTGCAAATGAGATTTGAACCACATTCCTAGGTGGTTTGAAATGCGCTTCAAATCTGATTTATAAACATGTGTGGCTCAGTCTAGAGTAGACACCCGGACACTGCAGTCCAACTTAAAGGGATAGTTCACCCAAAAAATAATTGACTTTCTATCCATTACTCACCGCATCCATTACTCACCCCATGCATTACTCACCCCATGGAGACTTGAATTGATGGATATTTTTTTAGTTTTTGTCGCATTCCGAAGCCAATAATTTGATGACCAGCAGCGGCTCCGGTAGGAGACACAAAGGAGACTCTTTGGATTCAAGTCTCCATGGGTTGAGTAATCGATAGAAAAAAAGTCATTTTGAGGTTGAACTATCCCTTTAAACTACATCGTGGGATAGCCGACCCATTGTTGTAGCTTGTAGACTAACTATTTTCAGAGATGTCTGAATAAACAAATCCGATCTAATCTCTTATAAATTACAGAATGACAATCAGTCCTAAAGATTGTATTTGACAAACCAGATTTTCCTGCAGTCTCACAAAGTGTAACAAAAATAACTGAATGACATAAACCAGGAGCAAACCCAAAGGTGCCTGCATTCATTTCATCAATTTATTAGCTTAGGAATGCGACAAAAACAAAAAACAAAATATCCATGAATTCAAGTCTCCATGGGGTGACTAATCGATAGGAAAAAAAAGTAATTTTTTGAATGAACTATCCCGTTAACCAGTGTTGAAACATGCATTGGAAAGTGTCACGTCAAAATGCCACAACCGCACGCTCCACCCTCTGCTCCCATTGAATGGAAGTGAACAAAACACCGACACTATAGATGGGTTTCCGCGCGACGTCATCACAGAGCAGAGTGCGTCATCTGCGCATGCGGGAGGTAGAACGAACCGGAAGCGCCATTGACTCTGTTGTTATTTTCGGGATTTAGATAGGCATAATGCTGCTATTTTAGGCATAATAGGCATAATGCTGCTATTATATACAAACAGATCCAACTTCCAACAAATCATTTTTATTGAGTAAAGAAGATATTACAAACTGCATCATTTAATCTACTTTCATTAAACCCAGTGAAGACTATTACTTTTATGAATGTACAATGGGCAGAGCTGCTGCGGGTAATAGCGCCCTCTACAGGCTCTTCCCTCCACTGCGCGCGCATCATCCTCTCATGTTTACTAACAGGAAACCCATCTATACAGACAGCGCCCTTGTATAGGGCATAGCAGTGGCGGCCATTTTGTGGTTCCACAAGTCGAGGGCCCATTCATTTCTCCCATGGAGATTTCCAAAGATATTTATATTAATAAATGAATTATTTTAATCCTGGAACCAAGCCATCCAGGCTCCTGGTGATTCATGAGCATAAAACATTTGATTCTGTGAAAAAAAAAGATATTGAAAAACTGCAAAACAAAGGGTATTTCTATTTATTAAATATAGTATATAATTTAATTAAATATACATACATTTCTTTTTTTCTCATATTTTGAGATGATTCACCAGGAGCCTGGATGACTTGGTTCAAAGTAATTGGCTTAAAGTAATTAATATAAATATTTTCGGAAATCTCTATGGGAAACATTAATGGGCTTCCGACTTGTGGAACGACAAAATATCCGCCACTGCTATGCCCTATAGCTGTGCACATGGGTTCCTCAGGTGTGCCGGGCTATTCTAACGAGCCACCTGCAGAGAAACCAGGGAGCCAGCCAGTCAGCCACCACACACAGCAGCCCCAGATGACAGCAGGGGGACATCATAAGTTCAACACACATTCATTCATCAAAGCAAAAGCTTCAAAGCTTCCAACCAATTGCCAGCACGGCCAGTCGTGTTTGTTGGAGCGCCTGGCCAAGGTGGAGGATGTGAACCCCAGGCTCCATAGTGGTGGGCAGGAACTGCACAAGTGTGCCACCCTAACACCCCCACTAAATTCATAGTTGGACTGCAAAAAGAGCTTATCTCCTATTAACGTTTTTGTGTTTCAAGGTAACTTTTATTTATTTACTCTGTCTTTGACAAACTAACTCATTATTATAATTCTGTATTATTGTAACGCTCACAAGGTCAACGTGATTAACCTGTGGTAGCCTATCTACCGTATGTAAACCACAAAACTACAACTTCTACACTCCGGCGTTCAAATGTAGCCTACTGTAGATTTACTGTTGTAACTCTAACGGTGCACTACAACTACAACTTCACACACATGTGAAATTCAAAGAACAGAGTTTTTTGTTTTTAGGAAGCAGAGTCTTGAGGCCACATGAAATGTTACCTTGTTTGTAAACAAAAACAAACTTGGCAGGTGTTTTTTTTTGTCTCATTGTTCCCTTGAAGGGCATGCACCAGCTGTCCTTTGAGTTGACAATGTGATGTGTCATCGCTTGGCTCCCATTCTGCTTCGGTGTCATTACTGCTGAGGAGGCAACAGCTGTGTCACCCACAATAGTGACATTTTTAAAGTGGCTGTAAAGCAGTAATAATTCATTATGTATTCTCAGTTTGTCACACCACAGAATAATGTCTTAAAGAACCACCCAGCCAAATTCCAATGATTAAAAAAAACAGTCACGTATATAAAAGTCATGAAAAACTAGCAGTATTTCCTCTGGTCTGAACTTGTGGTGGCGTGCCCACTGAAGGCATCTCAGTGATGTTTTTTTCAGCTCATGAAAATTTGTGAATTTGTGGAAATCTTAAAAGAATATTTTAAAATAATAATGACAAAATTTAGGAAACAAAAAATAAAGGGATATTCACTCGCGACCCATGAAAATGAATCCACGACCCACAAATCGGTCCAGAATCCACTGTTTGGGCAACAGTGGTCTTAATGTCTGACTGCTGTGTACAGTGGGGGTCAGAGGTCGAGACAGACAGACAGACAGGTCAGGAGCAGAAGTGAAGGCTAGTTATTGTCAGGGTATTTTTAGCAGTGCAATGGAGCTATACATGTTACTTTAACTCTGAGAGCGTAAACATGGACTCTTACTGGGCCATGTTTGTACTCTCGGAGGTAAATCAACACTGATCATTTTACTGCGTATAAAAAGCCTTCTGAAAGTGGATATGTAGAAACTATAAAAAGAGAGACATGTTAAAACATGCCAAAACAAGTATTGCTCAGCATTACATACTCCATTAGCAGGCCATACAAGGTCCCAAGTATACAAGGTGGTCTTCATTGTTACATTGTGTACAGGCAGTGGTGTAAAGTAACTAAGTACATGTACTCAAGTACTGTACTTAAGTACAATTTTGAGGTATTTTTACTTTACTGGAGTATTTCCAATTTTTATTTCCAATTTTTGTCTACTCCTACATCTCAAAGGCAAATATTGTACTTTTACTGCACTACAATTATTTGAAAACTTTAGTTACTTTGTAGATTTTGATTAATATTACAAAACCACTTCAGCCCTATACATATTTCGCCCATTTGAAAATAGCCTACCGACAAGCTCACAATGCGTTGCGATGCGACGCATTGTGAGCTTGTAGATCTGCTATTTTCAAAAGATTTGTATGCATTTTATACATTAGAGAACTTTGTGAAATGGGACATTCTGCATAATGAGTACTTTTGGTACTTTAAGTACATTTTGATACCAATACTTTTGTACTTTTACTCAAGTACATTTTGAATTCTGGACTTTTACTTGTAACAGAGTATTTCTACATTGCAGTATTGATACTTTTACTTGAGTACAAAATGTAGCACTTTTTCCACCAATGTGTACAGGTACCAGTCCAGTACATGAGAGCAAAATTAGTTTTTGTTCGGCTCCTCAGACATTGTAGCAGCATTGGTTTGTGTGTCTGCGTGCGTGCGTGCGTGCGTGCGTGCGTGCGTGCGTGTTCCACTTAATTATACGCTTTTCTAGCTACACACTTCCATTTCTTAATATACTGTATAAGCAGATACTGTCCTCATTCCAGATCATGCACCATGAAAGACTGGGGGGTAGTGGGGGACTGGGGGTGACACCTACTGTATCTTCCATAAACACACTCTCTCTTGTTCTCCTTCCCGCTTTCAAGACACCGCAGCATTGCTGAGAGCTGCATGGTTCTCATGACTTTCATCAATGATGCTCAGTCCTTTTGTTTACATTATGTACAAATGACAGGAAAGGTGAATTGGTCCCGACAGAGGTCTGAGTTTAAGCTGGTGCAGACATTTAAGTTCAGTGCGAGATGCAGTTATTTTGTGTTTGGAAATTAGTGAAACCTTTTGTTTTAGGACAAATTAAGTTTGTCATAAACAGACATTCTCAGAGAGATGATCCTGGCCGGGTGTTTATGGCGACATTGGGGAGAAGTAAGCAATAGGACTTTGACAATGATTGCATGTTAATATCATTATGTCTTAACCCATGAAGACCTGATACCGATTATACAAATGTCTTCTTAATCCTAACAGTTTCCTGAAAAGCCTAATGTTGCTATATCAGTGGTTCTCAAACTTTTTCATGTCAAGGACCCCCAAAATTATATGCATTTGGCCCCTCTCTCAAAATGTTTTGTTCCAGGGACCTCCAGAAGCAAAGATTTGAGTTAAAAATGTTCGCACAAATGTTCAAGATTTTTCAAAAATAGCAGATCTAGGCACGAAGTGACACGCTATGAGCTTGTATTGTAGCGGACCCAGCTGGGCATGAAGGATGAAGTCTGACTGATGAGTTTTGAACATTCTTTATTCGTGTCTCAAAGTAGAAACTAACAGGAAAAAGGCAAAAATACATGCATCAATAATCCATAAACGCTTCATCAAATCTCAACATGATACATTTCCCATCACCAATGAAATTACACAATATATAAACCACCTTATTAGAAAATACATGAAAGGTACAAACCATAACAACAATAAGATTTTTAACACAGTAAGCCCAAAAACAATGCAAGCAAAACAACCATAAAACTGTACCTTGTCCCCTTTCCAGCTAGGTGCTAATAGGCTGCTAAGACTGTGGCATGTCCATGGCGTCTGTTTGATGGATGTCTATTCCTTTGTCCGTCCTTAACCCATCCTTCCAGGGTCCAGTACTTTAACCCATCCTTCCAGGGTCCATATTATTTTAAACAAACATTTAAGCGGCCGTTCTGTATGCTGCTGCTCCTCTTTCTCTCGCCTCCTCAACCTGAGGCAGCAATTAAACCCCAGCACCAAGCTGCTTCGGGTCCTAATCATCAGCTTCTCCCACAGCTGATACAATTATCAATTTAAAGGACCACCTGTCACACAACACCATAAATATACTAAATTAACTTGTGGGTCCGTTACATATCTGTTACTTTTGAATAGCCAAAGCAGGGGTCTTCAACAGGGGGTCCGGGACCCCTAGGGGGTCCTCAGAGCTACTATAATGGGTCCGCCAAATCTTTGTGTGACAGGATTTTTTTTTTTTTACATTAACCACTTGAACCCTAGAATTCCTTTTCTGAGGGGAACATTAGCCGAAAATAGCAGATCTACAAGCTCACAACGCCTCGCAGCGCTGAGAGAGCTTGTAGATCGGCTATTTTTGGCAAAGAGGCTATAGGTGTAGAGGGGAAAAAAGAGCAGACTAAGTAAAATATGTCATCTGAAACACGATGTTATACAATATAGAGTAGGGGGTCCCTGCTTCATCTCTTTCTCAGCTAGGGGATCCTTGGCCTGAAAACGTTGAAGACCCCTGAACCAAAGTATCATACAATGGTTAAAGTGGTTACACAGATGCTTTCCCCGGTTTTAATGGGTTAACGTACAGGTTCTAACAACTCTCTACACCTCTCCTTTTGCTCCCCCCCCCCCCTGACAGCCCTCCTCCTCGACATCCTGACGGTCGCCGGCGTTCAGAGGCTGATCAAGCGCAAGGGGCCGTACGAGATGACGCCGGGCTTCCTGGACTACGTCTCCATGGACCTGTACTCCTTTCCCGCGGCGCACGCCAGCCGGGCGGCCATGGTCTCCAAGTTCCTGCTGTCTCACCTGGTCCTGGCCGTGCCCCTCCGCATCCTCCTGGTGCTCTGGGCCTTCCTGGTGGGCATGTCGCGGGTGATGCTGGGGCGGCACCACCTGACGGACATGGTGTGCGGCTACGCCCTCGGCATGTTCCACTTCAGCCTGATGGAGTCGGTCTGGCTGCCCTCCAGCACCTGTCAGACTATCATCTCCGTGGGCACCCTGAGCTGGAGCCCCTTGGGTTGAAGCGCCGGGCATGTTATTATAGGTCTAATGCCAGTTGCTTCTCAAACTTTTCCGTGCCAGGGATCCCCCCGAATTGATATATATTTGGGCGCGGACCCCCACATTTGAAAATATGTTGTGCCAGGGACCCCCCAGAAGAAAAGATTTGTGGTTGCTTTAAAATATATATATATATATATATATATATATATATATATATATATATATATATATATATATATATATATATATATATATTCAAAAAAGATTCACTAATGTTCAAGATTTTTCAAAAATAGCAGATTTACAAGCTCATAGCGCGGCACTTGGTGCTATTAGCTTGTATATCTGCTATTTTTCAATAGCCAAAGTATAAAAGGTTAAAATGATTGTTATGGTATATGAACACATTTTGCTGGGGAGCCCCTGGAACCTCCCGAAGGACCCCTGGGGGTCCCCGCATCCCACTTTGAGAACCAATGGTCTATGCAAAAAGTGTGATGAATTGTTATTTGAAGCTCTCTAACCTAGTTAAAGGTCTTATGGAAGTGCTGTGTGAAGTTTTTTCTTTCACGAGGACCAGAGCTTCTGCTGCAAGACTTTTGATTCAGCGGTATAAGCCTTTACGTATAAACGCCTCATGAAGACTTCAACACCACCGACACACGCGTTTCTCTGTGTGCTTGAAGTCTGTTTTAGTTGATTGAGGTCAAACTGAAGGTAACTGTTATTGGCAGGGGTTCGATTTGCTGGTGGGATGAATGGAGGGGGAGACATGCCTCTGCTTTTGCTGTCCCCCTCTGGTCATTAATTTCAGACTGAATACATGCTTTTCCTTTCAAATGTATGTTAGCCGCATTAATCCTGGCATCCATATTTTGGAGAAAAAAAACAACCACACACTAAAATACTTTTTTTAATTCACATTTCTTTTAAACTGCTACACACTGCTACAAGCTCACATCGCATCATGATTCGACGTGTTGTGAGCTTGTCAATTGCCTATTTTTCGCTATTTACAGGAGTATCAGTATATACAGTAGGGTTTAAATGGTTAAGAAAATGCCCCCACCCCCCGTTTATTATTATTATTTGTTTTTACAAATCGAACCCATGCTATTACTAATGAATCAATCGAAGTACATAAGATAGTCTACCTTCTGATATTTGCCTAAAAACAATCAACATTGTTATCGCTCTCATTGCTGGACCTCTATTCGGTATAGCTCTTAGTTCCACACTCCCCATCATGTGCCTCTTTCATTTCCTCTTCTCCTCTTGTTTCTTCCTCTTTTTGGTGAAGAAACTTCTGCAATCTGGACCATATGTTAATTAATAAAACCAATATCTTTAACCAATCTGTATGATTAAAAACCTAAGATTCCCTATTTTAGACATGTCATAACAGGCGAGCATAAGGCCAAAAAGAAAAAGCGGATCTGCAAGCTCATGATGTGTCTTATTGCGACACGTGAGCTTGTAGATCGGTTTGACCCCAGTCAACAAAGCACTAGTACAACTGCAGTAGTCGGAGGTGGTCTTCCTACTCTTCCATTGAGAGATTTAGACTCGGGTGTTGGGTAGGACACCTACCGGCTGATAAGTAGGACTGCCTGAAGCTCATAAGCAAACCATCTCCCCTGGATGAGCGGGGACTCACTCTTGGATTGCAGCTTTAATGTTTTTCCCCCTGACGTTACTGCTTTCATTTTAGGCTCGATATTAAAATTAGGACAATATCTGAATAATCTAATAATGGAACAGTGAATGCGATGTTAAGTATGAATTTAATCTATAGGAATACAAACTAATAATGTCTTTGGACTTTTCCAGATGTCACCTATTGGCATGACAAAAAAAAGGTCTATTTAAAAATATACTCACTAAGAAGCAAAACATATATTTACTTAAGTTTTCTGTGTTAAAACTATTTTGTTGACTATATTTGTTAACTACAACCAGGGATTTTTGCTACAGTGTACAGTGTCCAGTGCCTGCATTATAATGATAATTTCTGCTTTCTGCTAGTGTGTGTGTGTGTGTGTGTGTGTGTGTGTGTGTGTGTGTGTGTGTGCGCGCGTGCACGCGTGTGCGTGCCTGTCCGTGCCTGTGCGCGTGTCTGCGTGCATGCATGCATCTGTGTGTGTACGTATGTGTGTGTAGACAGAATCATTATTTTCAATGATTTTAATGATTAATAATTTGTATCAATCTCCTATACTTATGTTTAATGCATCCTTTAACGTGGATGTTTACTTTTAACTTGATTAGTAAGAGCAGAACCTTTGCACACCTACAGATCAACAAGAGAAGACCATGGGCTTAACGTAGAAGAAAGGACTCCTTCACCCCATCTTCTTCACTGTACGAATACTGTATATCGTCGCTGTCAGGCAGAAACCTTGTATCTCCAAATCTCCAAACTTTTCCAGTTTTTCCACCATTTAACCTATTAAGGCCTGAGGCCTACAAGCTCATAACGCGGCACTCTGTGCCGCTCTACGAGCTTGTAGATCTGCTATTTTTGAATAGCCAAAGAAATCTAAAATGACACAGACGTGTTCCTGGTCTTAATGGGTGAATGCCCTATTGCACTGCGACACATTGCGAGCTTGTAAATCTGCTATTTTCGCCCATTTCTGAAAAAAATCGGTTCCATTTCCTGAAAAGAAACAGTTTTGGTCCAAAGCATTTGCAAGTGAAGACGACAGTGTGCAGGAGTCATTTCTTCTACAAAACCGGTTTATTGACAACAGAACGAAGCTTGTCCTATGATGGCTTTTGGCTGTTGCGATAATGTTCAGCAGTCAGGATATAATGTGGTACACTATATGCATTTTTTGGATACATCAGCACGTATTTCTTTTGTACAAAGATAAGTAAATGTCTTCATGAGCAGTTTTCAATCTCCGCACCTCATAAGAAAATTTTAATTGGAGAAACTCTGTAAAACTTGGAATGCCTTCCTTTAATATTTGTTATATTTTGCATGCTTCATAAAGATGACATTCACCGTTATACGTTTGGCTTTGTCTTCATTTGTGTGATCTTTGTGGTATATACAGTATGTGCATTAATGAATACATACATTGACGTTGTGAATAATTTACATTCACTACAGATTTTTGCAGTTTGCAATTACAATTTAGCGGTGGTGTAAAGTAACTAAGTACATTTACTCAAGTACTGTACTTAAGTACAATTTTGAGGTACTTTTACTTAACTGGAGTATTTCATATTTTCAGTACTTTTTCTTCTACTCCACTACATCTCAGAGGCAAATATTGTACTTTTACTCCACAGCAATTATTTGAAAACTTTAGTTACTAGTAGTTATTTTGTAGATTTTGATTATTATTACAAAACATACATTAACCACCACAGCCACTTATACATTATACATTTCGGCCATTTGAAAAGCTCACAATGCGTCGTGATGCGACACATTGTGAGCTTGCAGATATGCTATTTTCAAAAGATTTTTGTACATTTGAAAACTTGTGAAATGGGACAGTCTGCTTAATGAGTACTTTTACTTTTGGTGCTTTAAGTACATTTTGATACCAATACTTTTGAACTTTCACTCTGGACTTTTACCTGTAACAGAGTACTTCTACATTGCAGTATTGATAATAAAAATGTGAGTACTTCTTTCACCACTGCAATTTAGGCGTTGAGCAGATATAGTCTTATTCAGAGGAAATTACAAGTGTGCGATCAGAGTAATGCCTAATTTAAACTCCATCGTACAACAGTTGTGTGCCAGAAATAGCTGACCTCCTCACAGAGCATACATCTACACAGGAGAAGACATTACAGTCTATACGGCAGTGGCTCTCAAACATTTTCATTTCCAGGACCCCCATAACTCTGAGAGTGTACAAATGGAACCAAATGGACCTTTACAGTCCATTTGTACGCTCTCAAGAGTTACAGACTTGTAAGGGTCCATTTAGAACCCTTTCAAGGAACCCTGAGGGTCCCTGGACCCTCAGGTTTAGCAGCCTGAACTGTGGTGTCAAAGTATTTTGAGCATTTTGTATTCATACTTGTCATGCACTTTGTCCAATATTGTTCTAGATATAGAAAATGTAACCTTTGCCTGCACTAAGTTACATTCCTGGTAAATATAAATATATTACTTCAAATTTCAGCAAGTGATATCTATTCAACAAAATTGATTAGAATTAAACTGAAGGAAGGAACATGGTTGAATGAAGCATGTGTGGCTAACCGTTACAAAGGGATGATTTCCTCACAGCCACAACCAGACACTGGTTTCCTGTCATCGTCTTGAACCAAAGGACATGTGACAGGAAACAGTAGCGACATGCTGGTGGTGTGTGCTGGTGTCAGTCAGAACGTATTGAGAACAGGAACCGAAAACGGCTCCAAAACAGCCGTCTGATAAGAAAAGCTCCTATTGCAGTTCAAGCATACTGAAACATCAAGGCCAGGACACTCTACTCATGGTTCTGCATGATTGCATCATTTCCTAACGTTTTCACCGCCACCGTACTTGCATCTCAAGTGCTTCATCTGTGTGGTGTAAAATCCACTCTACAGTATGTCTTGTGAGTAAAACTATGTGTTCCAACGATGAAATTACAGTTAAACCCTAATGTACTTCACTGACTGGGGTCTCTCAAGGGTCAACAACTGGGGCTCCTCCATTTTCTCTCTACACCAAAAATAGCAGATCTACAATGCTTGTAGATCTGCTATTTTCGCGTAATGTTTGCCTATTTTCACTGAATGTTCGCACATTAGATCATGCTCAGAATAGTGACGCTATAGGGTTCATGTGGTTAAAGATTCTGTTCCAAGGATCCAAGGGACCCTGCAGTTTGTGTAGCTAATATCATTTTAAAATCAATTCTTCTATACTTAACCAGCAGTCAATTGATCTCTGTCATTCTGTGACCTACAATACATAATGTATAATGTATGTCCTTCTATGTCTCTATGTCTATGGGCCTATTGTGCCTGTTGGCCTTCTCCTTTAGCAACGTGTTAGCATTTGCTAGACACTATAGCTTCAAAAGTTCAGTTCAGACAGCATTCACTTTTAGCAATATAGGTTTGGTGCAGCTACAGAGTTAATCTGTTTTGGTAGCTAATGGCAACCCAAGGACTTTTCCCATACAACATTATAATGCGAAGAGATATTTCCTAAGATATGTTGTCTTACTGCACCTACATTCACTGTGCACCTTTCATAATCCATCAAGCCAGATGCAACTCATTTAACTAGTTTCAGGTGGTGCCCCTGAGTAGGCCTGTCACAATTATTACATAATCACCTGATCGCAACAATTTGAGATAATCGCAATTATATTTTGTCATAATCATTTCCATGTTAGATTTTTTTTTTTATCTTAAAAAATAGTGGAAATAGCACATCTAACAAGCCTAGCATTTTGAGCTTGTAGATCAGCCATTTACACTATTAATGTTTTTTGTGAAAGTATAAAGTTATCAAATATGTAAGTTATTTGTCATATCTGCCCTGTGCAACTTTAGTTTGCGAAGAGCCAAACAGAAATTGTATTTCTATTCATAATATTCAACGACAAAAACAATTAAATCGTTAATCGCAATTATTTGAGCGATAATTAATGGTCAAGTAAAATGTCATAATCGTGACAGCCCTACCCCTGAGCTAGTTAGTGTATGCTCTCAATATGGGGTCCAGGGACCCCCAGGGGTCCTCCTTACTGCACCTACATTCATTATGCACATTTCATAAACCATCAACTCTAGACACTACAACACTAGAGTCTACAACTTGGGGTCTAACTCAATTGTTGTGTCCAACTTCACCCCAATGACAGAATGCAAATGCAATGCAATCAAATGATCCATTAATGTCTAGTTCATAACATTTGAAGTGGGTCCAAAGCCTAATTTATGCTTCGTAGTATGATGGGTGTTGCTCAGAGAAAACAAATGACAATTTGGCACAATTGGGTAAAGCAGTCAAAAAGTCAGGAACACTGAACACTTCGAAAAGTATGCAGCAACAGAAATATCAATTCTTCTTCAAATGAAAACAAAGTGACATAGTTAAATAACACTACAGACAATATCCAGTGTAACAGTTACATTCTCTTTAATAATGTATGTTTCCCTGATCCTCTCTGAAGAGAGGGTACACAAGTTCAGCACAATTATTTGTTTAACAAGCACTCCCTCTAGAGGACACTTGAAGGTATTGCTGCATTGTAAGTATGTATGAAAAGGCATGAGGCGATGGTGGTGGTAAGGAATATAATAAAGGAATACATAATTATGGTGCAACCATTTTTTTTGTCATCTCTGCCAGGAGGGCGGACAATCCTGCTTTTGCCCATGTGTGTCTCTGGAAAAATAAAAGACAAACAAGAGGGGAGAAAAAAAAGGCATGCCTTCTGAAAACTGTATGGGCAATAACTTTTCAGTTTCATTCTCTAGGCCTAGGAACATATAGGATGGAAGCAAGTTTATTATAATACACAAATATATCATATTGTGTTTGTGGTGAGCTTACACTTCACAGCACAAACAATATGCACTCCCCTGTATCCACCAGCAAAAAAAAAAAAGAGAGAGAGAGAGAGAGGGGGGAAAACACCTTCCTCTTCAGGCTTCCCACTGTGAGCACATGATGGACTCACCACTGAGTGGTTGTAGCATGTACCCATGGTCGTGGAGCTGACATATTGACAGCAGGATGACTAGGGCTTGACCCAGTCAACCATCCAGGAGGATGTAGAAACAGAGTGGACCTGCTGGACCAGAGTTGTTGTCGCAACCCACTCCTCCACACACTGTGTTCTGTCCATCTAGGCTGGTGATCCCCTGCTGGAGGTCCAGCGTACAGGTACACGCTACTCTTCATATCACACACCATTATGCACTCCCAAGTATTTTATTTAACTTCATTTTACTACTGTGATGACTTCATATATGGTTACACACACAAACACGCATTTCATATTTCTTCTTCTTATTATTGTCTCCAACAGGCTGAAAGAAGGAGATTATGTTTTTGCCTCTGTCCATGTATCTTGGATTTTGTATTTTTTTTTCCATTCTTATTTTTTTTTAAATCAGGTATGACATGTAATGTCACTATAAGTATAAGTATAAGCTTAGAAAAGCCCTCTCTTGCTCTTAAGTAGTGGTTTCCTGACTTCATTCCGTGAATCGTTGTAGTGGCGATGATGCATACATTGTGTCGGTAATCACAGAAGCCGCTTGAGCTCACTCTCACACCTCCTCAGACACTGAATTAACCAGTTCAGTGTCTGAGGAGGTCAACCCTGTGCCGCGCTTGTTGGCGGCCAACACCTTGGCTTTGTTCATAGAGGGACCTATATAGCTGAGCAGCACAGGCAGGAAGACGAGTCCGTGCATGGCCCCCAGCAGCACTATGGCCAGGTACATGCGGAAGTAGAAGATCTGGAAGATCTTGGATTTGGACAGGGCCAGAACCAGGATGCCACCAAACTTAGCTATTGTGATCCCAGTGAACACTGAGCTGCCCATGCCGGCCAGAGCCTCCTCGGCTCGCTCCACCCTGTTGCTCATCATGCTTTGGGAGAAGGCCCGCACAATGTGACTACAGAACTCTACGGAGATGCCGCAGCTCATGACAAGGTTGACCAGGGACACGGCGTTGAGGCTGATGCCCCACAGCCACATGACCCCAACCATGTTGAGCAGGATCATAGTGATGGTGGCGGTGACGAGCATGGCTGCCAGCAACTCAAAGCCCAGCAACACCACGGACACTACAAAAATTGCCACCAGTGACACGCACAGGCTCACGGTCGTATCGTGAGCCATGGTCAGGTACTGCTCATAGAACACGTAGAATACACTGTAAGGGAACACTTTGTGGCCCACAGCCTGTGTTATGTTTTCAGCCAGAGCACGGGCCGCCTTCAGGGCGTTTATGAAGTCTGGTGAATCTTTCAGGATGGTGTGGTAGGCCATGAAGTGGGTGGCTCCTACACCTGCGTCATTTGGATGCAGGTCCACCGCTGTGCTGTAGAGCGCACTGCCACCTTTCGGACATTTGTCGGTGGGGATGTCGGACAGAAACATGGGCAGGAACCGCAAGAAGTCTTCCCCTTCAGGCCTAATTTTTCTGGTGGTACTTTCTAGACATTTAACACACTGTTGATTCTGATCCACTGAGGAGTTGCAGAATGCACCTGTGGAGTCGAAGTATTTACAGCAACCCGACATAGGATTCACCCAGTCAAAGTAGTCATCGATCCAAGAGAGTGGTGTGGAGGCAATAGCAGTGTAGTCGCTGATGAGAGAGGCAGAGTGGACCTGCTGGACCAGGGAGTTGTTGTTGCAGCCCACTCCTCCACACACAGTGTTCTGACCATCCACGCTGCTGTAATTGACCCCCTCCTCCACCACAAAGTACACTGGAGGTCCAGCGTGGAGGTACATGCTCAGGTTATTAAAGTACTGCAACACATAGGAGTCATCTGGCATGGCAAGTTTCTGGTCCATGCCGATCTCTACTTTATTCACCACAGCAATACTGAAGAAGGTCAACCCCACAAACACTGCTACTACTATGGGTCGAACCCACTCCCCGAGGATAAAGGGGGCATATTTCTTCTTGAAGAAGCGGAAGAGGAAGCCATCAGTCTTTTCTCCCTGATCTTCTGGAAGCTTCACACAGAAAATTATATCCAGACGATTGTCCTCCTGCCTTCTGACATCCAGGCCAAGCAGGCTGATGAAGCAGCTGATCTGCATCAGTAAGTTAACAAAGATGGCCAAGCCGGAAAACATAGAGAAAGTCCTCACCGCAGGAATGTTAGACATGGATCCAAGGAAGAAGACCACAGTCTCAGACAGGGAGCACAGGAGCATGGTGGGGGCTACGTCTCCAAAGATACGACCGATCTGCTGGTGCAGCTCTTCCTGATCCCTGCGCTCATCCCTTTGGTACGCCTGCACTAAGATGAAAATGTTGTCCACGCCAACAGTCAGCACCAGGAAGGGGATGACCTCGATGATGATGAGGGTGAGTGGGACGCCAGCGTAGCTGAAGATGCCCAGGGAACAGGCCACAGAGATCAGCACAATCAGGACACCGGCTATCGCGAGAGAGATCTTAGAGTCCACCAATAGTCGCCTGAGGCTGTGGATATGACCAAGAGCCAGGGATATATACATTAACATAATGACGTTGCTGAGTGCTATGGTGCTGATGTCACTGTTGCTTTGCCTGTCAATCTCATCCTCTATACTTCTCTCCGCGTTAAATGCTACGATAAGGTTGGGATTGCTGTAGCTCTTCAGAAAGCGGATGAACTCCTCCTCCCATGCCTTAGCTTTACCCAGCTTGACAGTGTCATTGTGGTAGTTGTTGACAGGGAACATGATCACTAAGGCTGTGGCGTTGTTGTAGTTTTGGTCATCGTAACCCCCCAGAGACAGATGGGGGAACACTGGGCCTCCGAAGGTGCCTAAACATTTAGGGGTCAGTGGAGAAGTGGTACACTCCAGGAATTTATTGTGAAAGTCATTTAGCTCAGTGGGGTTATTCTGGAAGTAATTGAGCACGCTGAAGATGGCACAGTTATCATTGTATGGGGCCAGAGGAGCCATACAAATATCCTTGAGGGTCACGCTCTGCCCATGGTACTCTGCCACAAGGCGCTCGATTTCAAGCTGCAAATCCAGCACCTGCTGTAAGATGCTCTTGTCAAAGATGGCTCCAAAAGGCACGTCGAGCCCATCTTCGGACTGATAGATGAAAGTGCTGTCGAGCGGTGTGGTGATGATGAGATGCTCGATTCTGAAGAAGGGTCCAAAGTGGCTGTCAAAGAAGTCCTTCTCTTGGCGTGCTCGGCTATTGGGGGCCGACCAGAGCTCAACAGGGTCAGTGATGATGGTCATGTAGACCAGTCCTGACAAGGCGGCTGCAACCATGACCAGGGTGGTCAGTGTGACCAGCAGGGGCCTCCGCACACAGAAAGAGCCCCAGGCTGTAAAGAAGAGCCGCATGGCATTCTCAAAGCGCTCCCCAAGCATTTCCCAGCGTGACGCATCTTGATCAGGGTTGTCGTTTTTCAGAGACAGTGGGTTATTGCTGTCCAGTGAAGTGCCATATTCAGAAGTTACTTTCCTGTACCACCAGGCTCCCAGCACAGCGGCAATGAAGATGAAGAGGAAGGCAACATAAGAGATGCACATGATTACAAACATGGCATCGATCCCAAAGATTGTCCAGGGAGGAGGCAAATGAGGGGGAACCGGCTTGGGGCAGACGTCGGGGCAGTCCTGACAGGAGCAGGGACCCAAGCCATCTTCCAGGCGATCTGCGCAGCTGAACGTCTTGTTGTTCATAGGATTGAAGCCAGACACTGGGACATCAGATAATGTAGGGTCTATGGGGAAAGGAACAAAGTCGTTGTTGAACATGTACTGAAGCACGTCGATGGGTCTGCAGTCCTCGACTGGAACATCACCACAGAAAAGTGACTGGACCTTATTGTCTAGGAAATGCACATCCTTACAAGCATCAAACATGGCATTAGCAAATGTCTCGCCAATGTAGTACTGCACTTTCACCACGTTGGTCTTGTTGAGTTCTGGTTCTGAAGTGAACTCGGTGGCATTCATAAACTGACTCTGTCGGGGGCTGCATGTCAGCTCACAGAACATGTTCATCATGTTGAACAAACAGGCAGGGCACCGACCAAAGAATAGGTTTAGTAGCTTGGCATCCTGTTCGAGAGAATGGAGTTGGGCAACATCACAGCACAAGCGTCGTTCTCCATAGTCATATCCAGGGCATAACTTCTTCAGAAGTGCTTTTGCATCTCCAGCTTCAGAAGGCAACTCTATGCCTTCGGAAAGCAGTGGTTTGGGTGGACCTGTGTAATTACAGTTGTAATTCTTCCCAGTGTCTTCATGCACTCCACACTGACCATACCACACACAGTGCTGGGCCTGAACCACTGCCAAGGGCATCAAAAGGAACAATAAAAACACATAGTTTGTCCCAGTCTTCCTTCTTACTGAACCCATTTAGAGTCGCTGTCTGGCTCAGGGGTTAGAGCAGCTGTCTGGGAATCGGAATTGGACGGCGCTTTGATCCTCGGCTCCTCCAGTGCTTCGTGTCAAAGTGTCCCTGACTGAGCAAGACAACTTAACCCCTAATGGCTCCCTGGGTGCTGTTAAAACAGTCGCCCAGGCCTCTTAATAGGATGAGTAAATGGGTTAGAATGTAAAAATGCCCAGAAACTAAACCAACTGACCCTCAGCCAGGCAAAGTCTGTTGCATAAACCTGGTAATAAAGCTAATAGACCTTGTCTCTTTCTAGACCTTATATAATCTTGACTGAGCTCTGGTCTGACGTCGCACACAACACAAACTTACAAATACCGATTTGCACAGTTATTCTTCTTGGATCCACTGAATACTAATTCAACTTTCCAGCAGAAACCGTTGTAATATAACGGGCAAGCTAACTGTAATATACCTGGTGGCCTATTAAAACACACAATCAACAGGAAACTGGACAAATTAAACATAGACATGTGTATGTGTATAGACAACTGTTTGGGTAGGATTGGGTGCTTCATGAAGTCAAAACAAGACATTGGATTAGTTTGACATCCAATGTCACATTGGATTACAGTATATATATAGTATACTGTAAAGACTATTCTTTACAGTGCTGACACTTGGATATATAGCCATATATGGAGATCCAGTTGTCCAGAACCGCTGATATACCCATATATGGGCATATACTGATGACATCAAGGACCTCCATATGTGAACATAAAAGGGACACAGGCAGACAGAGAGACACATATAGAGATCTCAATATATGAGCATAAAAAAGACACGCAGACAGGTATAAAACAATATCGAAAAAACGCAAATACCCATTTTACTCTGATGTCATCAATATAATGTATTGTATTAGCGTCATATAGAGCGTGCCAAAAAATCCTGAAGGGGGCGTCAACAAGTGTCTTTTGGTAGCTGCGGACATCTTTGAGGGGTAAAAACCAGGTTGACTTAACATTGCCCAATGCCACGCCCAATGCCTCGCCCCCGCAGCCTGATTTGCCCCTTCTGCTGGTGACGACACGTTGGCACGCTTAATACTGGCCTGGACTCCATATTTGGGCATAGTCGGTTGGATAGGCGGTTGTACAGAACCCCCTTCCTACCGATACGTCCATATAGGCATATACTGTATGGAGATCAGGCTGTCCAGAACCGTACTAGCTGGAGTACCCAGATATGTCCTAAATATGACATCATAGTACTAGCGTTATAGACTGCCTGGACTCCATATTTGGGCATGCCTGACAGATAACTCCATATTTGGGCATAAAAGGGACACAGATGGGTACAACAGGTACATGGACAACGGGTATTGCATTGCACATTTGAAGTTTATAACTCAAATCACCCTCCCCCCTCTGAACGTAGACATAGTCAAGACTCCTCAGTCATACATTATCGGTAAAAACGGATTACCATTTTGTAAAGTGACATAAAGTTTTGACGTAACCAGGAATTACGCAATTAACGTAATCTCTACCGTTACGGACCGCGAAACAAGAACAACCCGATTTAATTTTTCATATGATTTTAAATATATTAAGCATAGTTTTTTATATAAACAGCTGGGATGTGAAACTTGCGTAAAACTGCACAATACGATCCCAACATCCCAACCAGGACTATTTACCAGGGCTATTGTATATAAACCCTTGCATTGTGTTAGAAAACTGCATCCACTTGTGGTGTTAGCGGGTCAAATTTGACCCGTGATTTAAATCAGCCCAAAATACTCAAAAAATAATTATTTTCATTATTTTTTTTCTCCCACCTCATGCCAGGCGCGTAATGTTGTAGCGCTCCTTTAGCAGCCGCTGCTTCTAAATTATCCCCCCAAAAAATAAAGTTTTTCTTTTTTTTTCACACCGTTTGGTGCCCCCCCAAGGTTGGTGCCCTGTGCTTCAGCACCTACAGCCCTACAGCCAGTTGGATAAGCCAGGCCTGGATATATACCGTATATATTGACATTAATAGGAAAAACGAACTAACAAACTACAAGGCAGGTCTCTTTAAGAAT
The DNA here is from genome assembly GCF_963280865.1 of Gymnoscopelus braueri. Classification (NCBI taxonomy): domain Eukaryota; kingdom Metazoa; phylum Chordata; class Actinopteri; order Myctophiformes; family Myctophidae; genus Gymnoscopelus; species Gymnoscopelus braueri. The sequence goes on from NC_137624.1 coordinate 28,041,884, forward strand.
AATCAAAAATGCCTTTATTGTAATGGCATGGTCATACTCAAGTCTATTATGACTGTCGGGATGTTATTGTCTCCGCCGGAGGTGGAGAGTATGTTTTCGCTTCGTCCCGCTGTGTGTTAGACCCCTAGCCAAGCTAACATTGGTCAAGCTCCACGTGACACGTGTCAATATGTTGACACCAATGCCTTTGATTGGCTAGAGGGACGCATGACGAAGTGAGGTAAGACAGGATCAATCAGTCTTGATTGGAACAGTACCTTCCAGTACAAATCACCCGTCCGTGCGTGTGTGTGTCCCTCTGAGAACACCTAACATTGGTCAAGCAAAGGCGCAGAAGGCCAAAGCTAAGAAAGCATACTCATCTACAACAGTAACACAGAAGAGGACTATAGAGTTGAATTGATCCCACAACAAGGCCGAAGTCTTAATACTGTAACAATTGGCCACCTTGATCAAATACATTATGTAGCACTAGAGAAAACTGACATAGATCAAACACACCAATCAACTGCTGAAACTGTTCAAGACAATGAAGATGAAGAAGACAGACAAGCATTTGAACAAACCAGTCAATTACGACGACTCCCATATGACACATTGCTTCAAGAAGATTTTTTTTTAGATGCAGACACTACATATTCAGTCGCCCCTGCAGAACACCAAAAACCACGCGCATTCTACCAAGACGACCCATTCTACCAAGACGACCCGTGCTATTAAAATAGCACGGGTCTGCTGGCGGAGACTTGTTCTCCGAGGAGCACATTTTCTATTTATGTAATGTGTTGGATTGTCGCTGCGCCACGCTCGCTTTGTGAGTTCTTTGCATGTTACACTGGTCTCTACTGGTCTCTACTACACCAGAGAGAAACAAATTAAAGACACAAGCAGGGCTGTTGAAACTAATCAGAGATTCTCATCTCACACAAAATCCACTGAATGAGGCTTTGGTTCAGACTCGGGTCACAATCCTATTTCACATGGGGTCATCCCTATGTTCTATGTTCCCCCACTAAGGTTAGGGTTAGGGTTTGGGTTAGGTTTATAGGGTTAGGTAAGCGGGGAACATACTGTAGAACCGGGGAACATACAGTAGAACCCGGGGAACATAGACACGCTCCCTTTCACATTCATTCATAGATCATTTATCTGTTATTGATTTAGCTTTCCCTGTATTAGTGGCATCAAAGCTCTGGCAGCATCAGCATCAGGCAGGATTTCATGTGTGTGTGTGTGTGTGTGTGTGTGTGTGTGTGTGTGTGTGTGTGTGTGTGTGTGTGTGTGTGTGTGTGTGTGTGTGTGTGTGTGTGTGTGTGTGTGTGTGTGTGTGTGTGTGTGTGTGTGTGTGTGTGTGTGTGTTTTTGTTAAACGGTCAAAGCTCTATATTGTGAAGTTGTAATCATTACTATAGAGGGTTTGTTCAGTAGCAGGGGTACTGGTACAACAAGAAACTCTACATGATGACACAACCACAACCATGAACCCAATCCAACTGCATGTGTCAAACATGACCTCATACACTCAGTGTACACACAGCGTACTGCCTCCCCTCACTACTGGGATGGACATTTTGTAGCCTGGAATACAGACTGATTGCTACGTTTGGCGGATTTATTTTTCTCACTCCACTATTCAGTCCGGCCAGAGTCCTATCTGACTCGTATTTCCAAACGCCACCAATCACGTAGGCAAGTCAGGAAGTGACTCGAGTTTTACACCCCCCCACAGACCAATCAGAAGCCGCGGGCCATTTTCTCTGTAAAGATCACACAAGAGGTGTCTATAAGTCATCTCTGGAGCTCCAGTGCTGAGGCTGAGGCCAGCCGTCTCTCTCATGTGCTTTCAGTATCTCTCCATCACACACTACAGAGAAGCACAGCTGACACTAGAATGATTCAGCATCTCTCCATCACACACTACAGAGAAGCACAGCTGACACTAGAATGATTCAGCCTCTTACTGCTGAGGGACAATGATACTTCCAGGGCTGTTTGTCTTCATCTAGTCTCTGAGGAGATCATCAGTACATATTAGTTTACATTGATACTGCAACTGCTGCTACTGGCTGACACCAGGCCACTCACCCTGGTGATTCTTACATAATGAATGACAGATTTACACTCTGCATAACCATGAGCTAAACATGCGCGCGAGCACACACACACACACACACACACACACACACACACACACACACACACACACACACACACACACACACACACACACACACACACACACACACACACACACACACACACACACACACACACACACACACACACACACACACACACACAGTCCGTGTGCATTTAGAACGAGTGATCGCCCCATCTAATTGAGTTAGATGGGCCCTTTCTATATAGGCACATGTATGCATGCTGTATACGGAATTAGGATACAAGTGTCGCACAGAAGTAGTGAAAATAGCAGATCTACAAGCTCACAACACATCGTGAGCTATTACCCACTTTTTTTACAACCGTATGCCTGTGATGTGACAATAAGGCTGATTAAAAGTTACTTTATAGATTTTGATTATTATTATTACAACACAAACAGTGCATTAAATGATAGCATAAAATGACATTTTATGTTTGGTAATGCATGTTTTGATGACAATACCTGTGTACTTTTACTCAAGTAAAATGTTGCATTAATTAACTAGAAATGTGTGCTCAGTCAAGCCCACATCTCCGCCAGGCCGGGTGGAACTCCATAATTGGAGAATTACTGATGTCATCAACATGACGTCAGTAATAGACCACCGAAGTCCTGACGTCATTCGTTCATCCCCAGGTTTGCGGAAGTATTTCTCTATGGAGAATAACATTGGGTCATCTTAGAATCGTCTCATATAAGAATTGTGGTCCAAAAATAAACAAACTGTCCCGGCGATATTGTCAGGGAGGAGGTTCTGTATCGTTTATGATAGTCAGTCACTTATATTTGATACAGTCTGTTTCTGGCGAAAATGTAACTAATTCGGCGGAAGTAACATTAGCGTTTTCTCACCGTCAGTTGATGCTTCATATCCGTAAGAGTCAAACCGCCGGGGTCATTTGTTTATTTTTGGAACACAGTTCTTATTTGACGCGATTTTAAATACGTCTATGGGATTCAGAACGGGGGTGGAAAACTGCGAACCAGGTAGACAAACAAAGGATGTGTAAATGACGTCAGACTTCGGTGGTCTATTGGACCGATATAAGTGTCAGAACACACAATATAACTGTATTCAACAACACTTGAAGAATCTGTTTTTATACACCATTGTCTGCTTGTGAAATGTTGAGGTGGACCGTATGTCAGAAAGAAGGACCAACACATTGGTCTAATGCTGCTCTTCCTGTGGAACTCAAGGTTTACTTCTTTGGAAGGTACGGTAAGGTGAATGACAGTGATCAGATTGAAGTCCATATCCTCAATACAGTGTCCTTACGCTGGAGGAAGTTGCCTCCAGTGCCGACTGGAAGAGGAAAACGTCCCCTTGAGGTTCCCTCTAAGCGCCGAGGACACACAGCTGTACTGGTAGAAGATATCATTTACATCTGGGGAGGGAAGCCTTACTGCAACGGGCTTTATGCATTTGATGTCAACACCCACATGTGGTTGAAGCCCAAGGTGTCAGGGACTGTTCCAGAGAAGAGGGAGTTTCACTCAGCCTGTGTCTTTAGGAAGCTCATGTATATTTATGGAGGAAACAACACCCAGATGTCTGGATACAATAATGTCTACAGGTCTATCTACAAGTTGGACACCGCCACGATGGTCTGGGCTTTAATTAACACCAGAGGAACTCCGCCACCGCTTTCATCAGGTCACTCTGCCACCATCATCGGGACAAAGATGTTTGTATTTGGGGGCAGGGAGGGCGATGGGTCCGTCTACAACAACGTCAGAGTGTTTGACACGGAGACGAACTGCTGGCTGAGCACACCTTCCGCACAGCTTCTTGCAGAACAACGCTGTGTCACTGGTCATTCAGCCTTTGTCTACAATGGAGAGCTGTACATATTTGGTGGCTACAACAACTGGAACGACTGCAACCGGTACTTCAATGATCTGTGGAAATTCAACCCGGAGACCTTCACCTGGAAGAAGGTTGAGCCCAAGGGGAAAAAAGGCCCTTCTCGGAGGTATAAGACGTGCTGTTGCATGGTGGGAGATCGTATCATCCTCTTTGGAGGATGCAAAGAAATCAACCAACTCCCTGGTGACCTGTACATCTTAGATTTAAGTCCAACACTGAAGTCACTATGCAAGCTAGTAGTTATTCAGTACGGTGTGGAGCAGTCAGAACTCCCTCACAACATCAGGTGGGAACTGGCAGCCATGACTAAAACCACTTGAAAGGTTCACATGCTCGGTGGAGCACACATCTCTGCCAGGATGCGACCGGCAAACAGGGATGTCTGGTCAAAATAGACTGTTGTGTATTTTCCCTCACAGTCAGATGTGCACTATTAGCCCACTGGTTCTCAACGTGGGGTCCGGGGACCACCAGGGGTCCAAACTAACTGAGATTGTACAAATGGAACCAAATGGATCCTAAAAGTTAAATTAACACTGAGGATTTTACAGTGTATATTGGGGTTCCAGTATAGTTCAGTTCAGTGATTCTCAACCTTTTCAATTTCAGGGACCCCTATAGTTTGATACTGTATTGTGATTGTATTTGAGCTCAACAAAGCCGTATGCACAGCGATGGATTTGAACCCCTAGACTCCACGACGGTGGGCAGGTACTTTACCACTGCGCCACCCATTTGATCTTTTTTTTTAATTTATTATGGGACCCTAATGCACTGGTTCTCAACCTTTGGGATTATTTTGGGGGGGTCCCCAGATGACAATGAAGTGACAATTCAATAACATTTAAGATCTTTTTAATACCTAATTAAATAAAAATAAAAAGAGCATTGCTGCATCCAAAGTAATCAACAAAATATGCTAAAAAAAACTGGTCAAACATGGCCCGAACGGCTGGCGTAGCGGTCCGGACACCTAGGCTGCTAATGCGGCCTGACAGTGTGTTGCAGGTTTGAATCCCAATCCCGACGACCTTTGCTGCGTGTCACTCCCCATCTCTCTCTCCCCAATCCCCATTTCCTGTCAGTGCCTTTATTGTAATGGCATGGTCATACTCAATTCTATTAAGACTGTAGGTCGCAATGTTATATGTAATGTGTTGGATTGTCGGTGCGCCACGCTCGCTTTGTGAGTTCTTTGAATGTTACATGGTCTCTATTGGTCTCTACTATAGTACATAATATTCATAATTATACTCTATACATATACTTCATGTACAGTACTTATTGTCAAGCTCTCTCAGTTGTCTCTGACGTACGACAGCTCAGACTGCATTGCATGTGGACAACACTCATATGTTTAGGGTTTACACTTACAGTATGTTGTCATGTACATAAATATGTTGGTGCAAACATTGGGATTGGCACCAAATTTTGTGTCTGTCTCTGTGTCTCTCTGGACAGGTGTAATTGGCAAGTAGTGTAGATGTAAAGTTAAAAAAAAATTAGTAAAAAATTATTACTTATGTAGTATTGTTTGTGATGGACACATAATACAACAAATCTACTAGCACTTAAAGGGATACTTCACTTTCGGGTCGGGGAAACATTTAAAAAATATATTAAAAATAAATGAAAAAAGTAATGGAAAATTCATGGCCCCCTCACACATTAGAGTGTCCTACTAATGTGTGAGGGGGCCGTGATTTTGCCATAACTTCTTTCATTTTTTTTTATATATATTTTTAATGTTTATTTTATGTGAAAGTGAAGTATCCCTTTAATGGAATAAAGCTTTGACAGTAACAAGTACCCTAATGCAGGTTAAACAGATATACATGCAGACATATAATACAGTATTATTATACAGTAGAGTACCAACTTAGTGTTCATGCTAAAGGTTTGCAGCTTGTGATAGGCTGGTGAGAATACAATACTTAGTAGGCTCATGCAAACCCTAGGAACATACAACTCATAGCCATACCCCTTATGTTCTACTATAGACTGTTTGTTGTGGCATCTAGGTCAGTGATTGTCGGCTTTAATTTCTTGGACAGATGCCGTGCATATGTATTAATTAGACTGATTATTGGTTCACTCTTTATTCCTGGGGACCCCATGATGAGAAGAATCAAGTGTTGTGTCACTTACTTGCGACAACAGCAGCATGTTGTGTAACTTACTTGCGACAGCAGCAGCATAATGTTATTTGACTGGGGGGCTTTGAATATCCTTTAACAGTCAGTTTGAAACAGCCTCCTCGTCGTGACACAGGCCTTTTTTCCCTAGTCCTTTCAGCTCCACCGCTCCTTTTCTTACTGGGAATGGGCTTGGGCTCCATATTTGATGAAGATAACATGACGTTACTTGTCAAACGTCAATTAAGCTCTCATTTTCAGGAACAGGCACTACTCTCACACGTTGCTTCTGTTTATCTGCAACAGGCTCTATGCACAGCAGCCATGTTGGAAAGAAATTGGGCCTCTTCCTTTCATCCTACACTAGGTGTTACCAATGATACTAATGAAGGCTCTGTTCCATTCTGGTCAAACAGAGTCAAAAAATCACACCCAGTGTGAAGAGAGTGGTGCCTTTCATGAGTTCATTTCATTAGTTACTTTTTACAGACTTTGATGACTTCAAAGTATTTTTACTCATTTTAAGTACTTTAAAATGTTTTTACTGATTTGTACGTGTTTTTACTCATTTTAACATCTTTTAAGTATTTTTACTCATTTAAAGTATTTTTACTCAGTTTAGGAACTTTGAAGTATCTTTACTAATATTTAAGTATTTTTTACTCATTTTAAGTATTTTTACTCAAAAGTGTGTGTGTGTGTGTGTGTGTGTGTGTGTGTGTGTGTGTGTGTGTGTGTGTGCGTGTGTGTGTGTGTGTATAATTAGTGTAACTGGTTGCATCTTTGTGTTGCAATCAGGCGCAGCTGTTGAGGCTGTGCTCAAACATACAGACGGACATAGTCAGTCCTTGGAGTGGCTAGCACCACTCAAAAACACTCTGCTACACCAGTGGGTCTCATATGGTTCCTTGAGGGGGGGGTTCCAAATGGCCCCTTACAGGTGTGTAACTCTGAGAGTGTACAAATGGAACCGGACCCGTAAGGGACCTGTAAGGGTCCAAATGGACATTTGTACACTCTCAGAGTTATGGGGGCCCTTGAAAAAAAAAACACTCACACAAACCACTCACACACACTAAATGGAACAGAGCCTTCATTAGTATCCTTGGTAACACATGTGAAGAGAGTAAGGAAGAGGCCCAATTTCTTGACAATATGGCTGCTGTGCATAGAGCCTGTTCTTTCACTTTCCTTTCTAATTGGCCCACCTGGCGCCCCCCGGGGGGCAGCAGACGCCACTTTGAAAGACACCATCACAGACCAGTGACTGACGGCCAACATTCCTCCAATCCATTAGGCTATACTGTAGTGACCGACCGTGCTTATTGATTGATCTAATGTTTAACCCAGTGGTTCTCAAACATTTTAGGACCCCCATAATTGAGTGTACAAATGGAACCTTTATGGATCCATTTGATTCCATTTCTACACTCTCACAGTTAACTGTTAAGCGCCATGACACACTGAGCACTATAACTATAACTATATCGTTCACCATTGTATCATTTTTGTAATAGTTGGTGAACTCTGCCATCTACTTGACTTTTTTAAACTATATTTGTATAGTTATAGTGCTGCTCACTGCTCAGTGTGAATGGCGCTTTAGGGTCCATTTGGAAGCCCTTCATGGAACCCTGACGGTCCCTGGACCCCACTTTGAGAACCACTGGTCATCTAACCACTTGAACCCCATAGGCATACCTATTCTGGGGGGATGCCATGTTTCAATGCTCATGCTTTGAAACATGGTGCGTTGTAAGCTTGTAGATCAGCTATTTAGTGCCGAGCAAAAACAGGAAGGGGCCTAAGAAACTGTAGAGCCCATGGGAATCCGGTCAACTAAGTATTAGGTTTTAAGTGGCTCATTAGATATGATGACATGATGAAAAATCCAGTCAAATTTCATAAATATTTATTACATATCAATGAACAGAATTGACTACTTTCACAGCAGTGGTCTACAGCACTTGTTTAAAGTAATTTCTATAATAATAATAATAATAATAGAGTTCCATTTAATTTGAGGCCACATTTTGAAACACAAACATTTACAAGTAGTACTTGGCATTAAAAACGATGGCGATACAATATTTTAAGACACTTGGTGTTTTGTTTTTGTTTGTTTTTTTTTGTAAATTTTCTTTCTTTGATTTTCGATATTACAGAGAGGTTCAGCAACAGTCTAGACTGTAAATATTGATTCAGATACCAAAAAAAAAAAATGCCAAGGGTTCGACAGAAGTAAAGGAGAGAAACAGTCACCCACGCTCAATAGGGATAATAAATAATAAAGTAGAACATCTTTCAAAAAAAATACCCCTCCGCATTCGTCTTCCCTTTTATATGTTCTGCAATGCGTAATAGTGTTGAAAGGTTTTTTTTTTTCACGGGCAAACACAGAAGAAAACAGGATAGGGGGGGGGGATAGGTGTGTGAGACCGCAAGAGAAGCAAGACAAAGCTCATGCAAAGTGTGACAGCTGCACAGTCAACAGCTGCTGCTGCTGCTCGCAGCTTCCTTTCTGTCATCCTGGACTGTTGCACTGCAATCCACATCAGGTGTGAGCAGACCGGCCCATGGCCAATGTTCATCAGTTCATCACCATTAAAGGGATGGTTCACCCCCAAAATGTCGTTTTTTCCCCTATCGATTACTCACCCCATGAAGTCTTGAATTCATGGGGACTGTTGTTTTTGTCACATTTCTAAGCCAATAATTTGATGACCAGCGGAGTGACTCAATGGAGACCAAATTCCTAAGCCAAATTATTGGCTTTAGGAATGCGACAAAAACTAGAAGAAATCTCATGAATTCAAGGCTTTATGGGTTGTGTAATTGATAGAAAATAAGATTTTTTGGGGGGGAACTGTCCTTTAAGCAGATCATCTCTGTTAGGTGGAAACCTCGTAAATGGTAAATGGTGCATTTATAGTGGTTCTCAAAAGTTTTTGTATTTTTTATTTCAAGGAAGCCCGTAACTCTGGGAGCGTTCAAATGGAACCAAAAGTCCATTTGGAGCCCCCTCAAGGAAGCCCCAAGCCGGTTCCCTGGACCCCACTTTGAGAACCACTGATATGGCGCCTTTAATCCAAAGCGCTTTACAATGTGCATTGGCATTCACCCACTCACACACGCATTCACACGCCGATGGCGGAGGAAACCATGCAAGGCACCAACCCGCCCATCGGGAGCGGTTAAGGGTTCAGTGTCTTGCTCAAGGACACTTCCGACACACACACACACACACACAGCCAGGAGGAGCCGGCGATTGAACCAGGCGGGGACCCGTACGATTCCCAAGCGGCCACTATACTCTACCCCACTATACTCTACCCCCTGAGCCACTGCCGACACAAAGACGTTACTTTTCAGGAAATGGACAAAAGAACCATGTGATGCTATGGATCCAATGAATGTAGTTATTATTCAGTCGGACTCCTGTTCGTACTTTTCATTGGTTAAAGCGGCACTATGTAACTTTTTTTTTAATGAATAAAATGTCATTGAGTCCAATCTGTATGGTAGAGTATGTTAATACAATATAACTCAGGGGTCCTCAACGTTTTCAGCCCAAGGACCCCCTAGCTGAGAGAGAGGTGAAGCAGGGACCCCCTCTATATTGTATAAAATTGAGTTTCAGATGAAACTTTTTTTGTATACTTGGTCTTTTTTCCCTCTACACCCATACCTCTTTGCCAAAAAATAGCCGATCTACACAAATTATATATCACACAAAGATTTTGGCGGACCCCCTGTAGTAACTGTAGTAACTGTAGTGACTCAGGGATTTTGTCTTCCTGCCTAGCCCTAGGCAGGGAGACAAAATACAACGATCGTGTCAGAGGTCACGTCTCATCTGACACCATTTTTTACCTGATGGTCAAGATTCAGTTTATCCCCTGAGCAAGCAGGCAGGCGCCATTAGCTCGATGGTAAAAGATTTCAGCACTTGCGCAGGAAACCGGGTTCAAATCCGGGGTAGAAGAGGAAAGTTACATACAGTAGTGCTGCTTTAATCTGCTCAATGCCAAACAGTGAAAGGAGACTCATTGCTGGACCTTTAATACATTACAGTAATACTCCAGCAGTCTGTGTTCCTTTGACTATTTTTTTATTTTTGTTTAGAAAGCAAAGCTGACTCTGATCCTTTGATCGCTCCTTTTAACCACTTGAAGCCTGGCACCGCCCTATTCCGGGCATGTAATAGTAGGCGAACAGTCGGTGAAAACAGCCAAGATTGTAGATGGGCTATTTATGGTAAACCTTGAACATTTTTGCAAATCTTTGAATATACATATCATTTTAAAGCCAACATTTTTTTACTCAAATCTTTGCTTCTGGGGGGTCCCTGGAACAAATGATTTTGAGATGGGGGTCGGCGGCCAAATACATATATTTTTGGGTGGTCCTTGACATGAAAAAGTTTGAGAACCACTTATACTTTCAGAAAACTGCTGGTTAAAGTTAAAGTGGTTAAAAGTGTGATGGGGCTATAGGAGGGTTCCACAGACAAAAAGGTTCTGCTTTCCTTCAAACAGAACAGCTGACCACCATGCCATGTGATGGATGCTTGTCTTCCGTACACTTTACAGTGTAATGATCACATTTTAGCAGTGGTGGAAAGTAACCAAATACATGTAGCCTACTCTAGTATTGTACTTGAGTACAATTGTGAGGTACTTTTACTTAATACTCGAGAATACTTTTAGTCCACTACGATTATTTCGAAAACTTTAGTTACTAGCTGCTTTGTAGATTAAGCCTATTCGAAAAGCTACAAGCTGCGACATTTAATTTGGTACTGAAGTATATACATTGATGCCAATACTTCCGTAGTTTTACTAAAATGTTGACTACAGGACTTGTAGTTGCAACAGAATATTTGTACATGGTGGTGGCGTTACTTTTACATAAGTACTTTTTCCCACCACTGCATTAATAGTGTAGGTGGCCCTTGAGAGTGTTGGCATGTTCTTCTAGTCATTGAGCTACAGTGACCTGCTACGGTACCTCACACCGTCACTTGTAAACATAAGGCTTACCGCGTGTAGGCATCCACACTTTTCTCAGGCTATGGTCTGTAACCTAGGTCAGTGGTTTTCAACCAGTGGTCCTTGGGGGGGCACCAAGGGGTCCTCAGCAAAATTAGTTAACATAGCGTCAGAACATTTTTAACCACTTTGGCTTTGGCTATTCAAAAATAGCAGATATACAAGCTCGTAGCGCGGCACTCGGTGCCGCGCTACGAGCTTGTAGATCTGCTATTTTTTGAAAAATCTCGAAAATGTGTGCATGTCTTTGAATATATTTATTTTTTAAAGAGAACATTTTTAACTCAAATCTTTGCGTCCGCGGCCAAATGTATATCAATTTAGGGGTCCTTGGCATGAAAAAGGTTGAAAACCACTGGCCTAGGTAATTATGCCATTATGCTTAATAATGACAATGCAAAGCCCATGGTGTCCAAAGGTACTTTTTAAGCACAAAAGTCATAGTACTCGTGGCATAGGCAAGTCATGCGGGGTTAAAATATACTCTTTCTTGCGGACAAGATGTTTTAGTGCACGTGGCTTTTAACGGGGTGCCTCCATGAAGTGAATTTAAGCTAACTAAATGTAATTCAGCATTAACTGCGTCAACATGGACTACAATCATGGCTGCTACTTTCAGGCACCAGCACATGGTGGTTGTTGCGGCTGTAGGTCAGTGGAGGGCGCTGTTGGTCAGTGGAGAGTAAAATGCCGCAAAATGGCACTTTTGTGAGACTTTGCTTCCAGCCCTGTCAACCTGTACTTTGAATCAGAATACCAAAAAAATAATAATAATGTGAAGAAGAGCATAACACATCATCCTTTTGACTAAATACGGGAATAAAACATGTTTTTTTTTTATATCAATGAAGGCATACATGTCCGTCAATGTGTATGCATCTAAATGTATAAACAGATGTACACATACATAAGCATATATCATACAACATCTGAAAGTGGATTGTAAATAATCACATAGTATACATCACATGAGCTGTAGCAACTTCAAGAGGGTATTGTGAACACAGAGTTTTTTAGGTGTTTTTTTTTATCGTGCCTTGGTGCGTAGATTTACATTCAGTTTTGATTCGGGATGAAACCATAAGCATTCAGGGTGTCATCTAAATCAGTGGGTTCCCGGCCTTTTAATGGATCAGGGCCCACTTTAAAAATCTTGAAAGTGTTCAAGAAAAAAAAATCTTTTTAGTTTTAAAATATTAATGTTATATTATCATTAATCTCTCAGATCATTAAAATGTTTTCTTGCCAATGGGTTCCCAAAAAAGGGCATAGCAGTTGCGGCCATTTTGTGGTGCCACAAATAGAAAACCCATTCATTTTCCCCATAGAGATTTCAGAAAATATTTATATAAATGATTTTAAGCCTGGAACCAAGCCACCCAGGCTCCTGGCGAATCATGACCAAAAAACATTTGATTTGGTATCAAAAAATATTTGAAAACCACCAAAAAAAAGGGTATTCATTAAATATAGTACCGGTATACAATATAATTAAATATTCAAATATTTGGTTCACCAGGAGCCTGGATGGCTTTGTTCCGGGCTAAAAGTAATTAATATAAATATTTTCGGAAATCTCTATGGGAAAGATTCATGTTTTTCTGTGGCACCACAAAACGTCCGCCACCGCTATGCCCTATTGTATTATCACGAACATCTTACGCTGCGTTCACACAGGCAGACACAAAAGTTACAGAGTCTACGTTTCATTTGCAATGGCAGCCAGCGGACATGATAGATTACAAAGCTACGCCTGGCGTTTGTAGCCGCTACAATATCTACAAAGCTACAATTGTCCAAAGTTGAGCTAGCTTCAACCGCTGCTACAAAGCTACAAAAAACACTGAGTGTCGTTTTGACCATTTCCACTCATTATTTCTGTCAGCCAGTTCCGTGTTCTTTATAACCCCAGGCTTTATATCGTCTCTGTCGGGTGGGAACCTCACATGTCCAAAAACTGTTACTTTTCAGGATTCAAATTCAAAAATAGCAAAAGTAGCAGAACCGCAAGCTCGAAACGCGTCGCTTCGCGCCGCGTTTCGAGCTTGCGGATCTGCTACTTTCGATGCTTTCGTGTGACGCTGTAGTATGATCAAGTAGGGATGTTAATTTACGAAAAAACGCAAAAAGTTAAAATGAGAGATGAGAGAATTCTGCCGACAGCGACAATTCTGTTGCGTTGCTTTGTATCTTTTGTAGCTGGCAGTGTGAACACAGCGTTAATGTTTGTACCTTTTGTAGCTGGCCGTGTGAACACAGCGTTAGTGCCAATGCCAATTATTTGGGGTCCGGTTCCCGGCCCACAGGTCGGGAACCACTGATCTAAATAAGCCACGCCCTCCCCCCCCCCCCCTTATACACAACCTAATTTCCTCTTTGGGTTATTGGTTTGCAGGGCATCACAAACACCCAACACACAGTGGCTGTGGGGCCGCTTACAAAACACACGCACACGCACACACACACACACACACACACACACACACACACACACACACACACACACACACACACACACACGCACACGTTAACACTCTGACTGAACCAACCATGCATGAAAGAATGGGAACCTGGAACATACATACAAACAAACAAAAAAAAATAAAAAGAGAAAAGAAAATGAACCGTTAAAAAATAAATTAAGTGTAAATATATAAAAACAGAAGAGAGGGGGCGGGGCAGAGGAGTGCACATGGGATTGTCTTCACTTTAGATCCAGGATGTCTTCTTCGAAGGATGTGGAGAGGCTGAATGCACTGGCCACTAGGGGGCTCTCCTCTCGCAGTGCCACCTTCTCTGCCTCTGGCTCTGAACCAGACGATAGGGCTGTCAAGATCATGACATTGTAGATTTTTGATTAGTTATACAAAATATTGCGATTATTGATTTAATTGTGTTTTTGGCGTTGGAACACATAAACACATATTACATTTCTGTTTTGCCTTTTAGGCTTTGTAAACCAAAATTGCACTGGGCAATGACAAAAATAAGGCCATAATGCTTAATAATTGTATACTTAATTTACGGAAATAGCAAAAAATAGCCGATCTACAAGCTCACAAGGCGTCGCATCGTGATGCAATGCATTGTGAGCTTGTAGTTCGGCCATTTTGGTTATTTTGGAAAGTTCTTGAAAATGTATGAACATTTTCCAAAATGTTTGATGTTTTGACGTTTTACCATAAAATGCCCCAAATAGGGACACTGGGTTGAAAGCGGTGAAAAGATCATGGACAATGATATATACAGTATATATATATATATATATGACATTTTTTTTTTTTTTTTTTTTTTAACCAGATGAAAGGATCAATGCAAAGATAATTGTGATTCGCTCAAATAATTGGAATCAGGTGATTATGTATAAATTGTGACAAGCTTACCAGACGAACAATGCAGCTGGATGTCTGCGTCTTCAGTCGACTCTTCAGTCAACCTGATTGGAAAGAAAGATGCCCCAATAATAATAACAATGCAATTAATGACAGTAACTCATATGGATATTATGTCAAATAGGATAGGCTGACACTGTTGGTTGATCGTTGGTGTCTGGTTGATTTTAGGGATCCACGACATTGACATTTTGGTGAAATCGATCGATACTGATACCGATTATTTGCTATACAAGTTTCCAGTAGCGTTTAACTACACCTGTTATATACACTAACTGTGATTATGGGTGCATATGCACACTTAAAGCATTGCATTCTTATTACCTGATGTATTAGGCCTACAGATGCACATAGCTCAAACAAGGTCATAAAGACGTAACCTTTATTTTTTACAGGGTTTTTCAAAATAGTACTCAAAAACTGCCAGCAGTTTACATGGTAAAACATAGGAAAAAAGGTATTTATTTCTCCGTTTATTTTTTAACATTGAAGTGAATGGAGCAGCAACTTTTTGGAAAATGTTATCTCCTGGTTCTTTGTGAAGAACGGAAAAACGGAAAAAACAAAAAAATAAAGAATATTTTTAGAATTTCTTTTATTTTGTTTTTGAAAAAAAAAAAAAAAAAAAACGTTTATAAACGTTTTTGGCAGGCAGAGAGTTAACATTGTTCCAACTTGTTTGCTTTAAGTTGTTGTTCTATGGGTAGACCCCTTAGAAAGATGCCACAGAAAACATTGATTGAATCTGCAGCCTTCAGTTGTCACAAATAGGCAGTGGTGTAAAGTAACTAAGTACATGTACTGTAATTGCTCCCGATGAGCAGGTTGGTGCCTTGCATGGTTTCCTCCGCCATCGGTGTATGAATGTGTGTGTGAATGGGTGAATGTAATGCACAATCTATGTAAAGCGCTTTGGATAAAAGCGCTATATAAATGCACCGTTTACCATTTACCATTTACTTGAGTAACAGATTGAGGTATTTTTTACTTTACTGGAGTACTTCCAATTTTCAATACTTGTACTCTTGTATATTGTACTTTTGACTCCACTCCATATATATTCAAAGACATCTCAGGGCCGCTACGCCAGCGGTCCAGGACATGCTTTCCCGGTTTTAATGGGTTTAACCCATTAAGAGCAGGAAAGCATCTGTCATTTTAGATGTTAATCTTATACTTTGACTATTCAAAAATAGCAGATATACAAGCTCATAGCGCGGCACCGATGAGCTTGTAGATCTGCTATTTTTCTTTTTAAATCATGAAAATGTGTACAAATCTTTGAATATGCAATTTCTCAAAGCAAACATTTGTAACTCAAATCTTTGCTTCTGGGGATTCTACAAATATCTTCTAAATCCTAACAGTCTTTTGAAAAAACTTATGTTTCTATAATCAGTTTTGATCAACTGTTTCATGTCAAGGACCCCCAAAATGATATGTATTTGGCCACGGACCCCCATCTCAAAAGTTGTTGTTCCAAGGACCCCCCCCCCCCCCAGAAGCAAAGATTTGAGTAAGTGTTCGCTTTAAAGGGCAACTTTGTTTTTTTACAACCAAGGTTTATGTTTTAGATTGTAATTAAAGTAAATAAAAGATGAGTGTTAATATATATTTTTTTTTACTGCTTTCTATAGTTTTAGCAATTCTCGCGATCTTTTTTACAGTGGGCGGGGGCATTCTGTCCGGTGGCTAAATATGATTTTTTTTTACACAATAACCCCGCGTTTTCTTTATTATTATTTACAGTAGCTCTTCTAGCCCCCAATAACTCACATCTGGCCATCAAAGACCACAGGACCTTTTTTATTGTGTAAAAAAAGGCATATTTAGCCACCGGACAGAATGCCCCCGCCCACTGTAAAAAAAATATCGCGAAAATTGCTAAAACTATAGAAAGCAGTAAATGAAAAAAAAATAACACTCATCTTTTATTTACTTTAATTACAAGCTAAAATATAAACCTTGGTTGTAAAAAAAACTAAGTTATCCTTTAAGAAACATTAACATTCAAAGATTTGCACGATTTTTCGTGCAGATATACAAGCTCATAGCGCGGCACCGAGTGCCGCGCTATGAGCTTGTATATCTGCTATTTTTGAATAGCCAAAGTATAAAATAATGGTTAAAGTGGTTGATGCGTTCCCAGTTTCAATGGGTTTAAAGTATATAGGCCCACACCAATATGACGAACGATGAACCTTTTCTACATCCCTAGTTGATTCTAAAGCCCTGTTGCCCCTCACCTGTCGCTGTTGGTGGACGTCAGGGCTCGTGCCTTGGGCTCCTCGTCGGTGTTCTTCTTGCCGGCCTTCCTCTGTTTGGTCGCGCCGCTGTCCGACTTCCCGCTGGGCTCCTCGGTCAAGCCTGCACGATAATCAATGGAGTTCCACTTAGCTCTTTCAGTGGTTCTTCTCAAACATTTTAATTGCAAGGCCCCTGCGATAACTCTGGCAGTATACGAATGGAACCAAATGGCAGTGGTGTAAAGTAACTAAGTGCATTTACTCAAGTACTGTACTTAAGTAACATTTTGAGGTACTTTTACTTTACTGGAGTATTTCCAATTTTCAATACTTTTACTTCTACATCCAGAGAGGAAAATATTACTACAATTATTTGAAAACTTTAGTTTTTGTGAGCTTGTAGATCTCCTATTTTCAAAAGATGTTTATACATTTTGAACTTGTGAAATGGGACATTATGCACAATCTTTTTACGACAAATGGCGAAAACAGCCGATCTGCAAGCTTATAGATCAGCTATTTTCGCAGAATGATCACCACCCCCCCTAGAATAGGGAAGCTAGGGTTCAAGAGTTTAATGTTCTGTTTTAGTTTTGGGTTTAGGTTTTAACATTTACCCAGCAGCTCCTTCCGAGTGCGGCTGGCCATCTCTTTGATCTCCATCCGAGAGAGAGAGAGCGAGTGTGTGGCGGAGATGAGGGACGAGGGAGCCACCATGGCGGAGAAGGGAGCGGTCAGCACCTTGTTGACCAGAGGGGACTTCAGGGGTCTCTCGATGCTGCGGCCCACCAGGTTGCTCAGTGGGATCTTGAAGATGTGCTTGCAGGCAGCGTCGCCTGGACATAAGAAAAGTGGAGGAAGAAAACAAGGGTTATTATTAGTTGACAAAAAAATTACAAAATAACCGAAACTATAATTAGAAAAACAAATTAGGCTTTACAAAAAATAAAATAAAAACCATAGCAAATCCACTTTAAGAACAAATTAAAACTAAAATAATAATAAAAAAAACTATGAAAATTTAAAACAATTAAAACTAAAACATCCTTGGACAGAATAGGGTGAGGAAGGTGAAAAAAAAATGAGGCAACGTAATGAGAAAAGGTAACGGAATGGACAAGGTAGAGACAACGTGACAAACGTCAGAGAGAGAGGTATAGGTGTAGCAGTTAAACATATTGTCACTCTCAGGGCAGAAACCTTGTATGTCCAAAAAAAAAAGAACCTGTGTTCCAACAGATCCAATGTAGTTATTATTTAGTCACAGTCTCTTGTAAATACTTTTCATTTGTTAAATATTTCTAATAACCGACAGACTTACCGTAACCACTTTCATTTTTTACTTTCAAAATGTATCAAAAATGGCAAAAACAGCAGAGCCACAAGCTTGTAGATCACCTATTTTTGCCATTGCAGGGCATTCATTTACCAAAAAAAATAAAATAAATATAAATATGGAGATACAAGGTTTGTATTGGACAGCAACAATATACAGTCAGGTTTACATGTTAGAAGAGTGCAGTTAGAATTACTCGACCGGAGAGCCATTACGCCAGCACAGAGGACTGGCTGGGACAACATAATTACATCTCCACCATTTGAATGGCAATACCTGAATCTAGACTGATTGATGATCCTACATAATGAAATAATTTGTGATCGCATTATGAATTATGAATCATCTGCTCTATATCAGCCTAGTGTAATGTGACCACTCAGTGATGGCCATTTATTATCAATCACAGACCATAATTATACAATGTATAAATTAAAATGAATATTAAGGGTTAGACATTTAGGGAGTATAGTAATGGCTATTACAGCGGCATGCCAGCATGCAGTGCTCAATTGTGCCAACAGGGGGCAGTGTTATAGTTCTGCACCATTATGATGGTTCTCAAAGTGGGGGCCAGGGACCCTCGCGGTTCCGTGAGGGTCTTCCAAATGGACCCTTTACAGGTCTGTAAGTCTGATAGTATACACATGGAACCAAATGGACCCTTACAGGTCTGTAATTCTGACAGTATACAAATGTGGTTCCATTTGTCATCTCTCAGAGTTACGGGGGTCCTTGGAATTAACCCATTAAGACCAGGAACGCATCTGTGTCATTTTAGATTTTAGCTATAACCATAATCTTATACTTTAGCTATTCAAAAATAGCAGATATACAAGCTCATAGCGCGGCACCGAGTGCTGCGCTATGAGCTTGTAGATCTGCTATATTTTGCAAATCTTTGATTACATACATTCTTTTAAAACATTTTTAACTCAAATCTTTGCTTCTGGGGGGGTCCCTGGAACAAAATATTCAGAGATGGGGGTCCGCGGCCAAATACATATCATTTTGGGTGGTCCTTGACATGAAAAAGGTTTGAGCACCACTGATATTAACTCTTTCAATGCCATGCTTATTTATGGAATTTGGGTTCTGAGTGCCACAACCAAAATTAATTGTAAAAAAAAAAGTGCTTAGGAGCCGAGATACAGCCTTTTTCAGTAAAAAGTTAAACAAGAAGTGAATGGAGCAGCAAATCTTCAAATCATCATATCTTGGGTTCTGAACATGTTTTTCATGACGTATTTGACATAGTGTGGCACACGGGGCGTCAGGCCTCAGGACGTATTTGACGTATTGTGGCACTGAGCAACATACGTTTTTCAGAAAACTGTTATTTTAGAAGACATTTGTAGAATCCACCAGAAGCAAAGATTTGAGTTACAAATGTTTGCTTTAAAGACATATATATATATATATATATATACATATATATATATTCAAAGATTCACACAAAAGTTCCATGATTTTTCCAAAGAATTGCAGATCTACAAGCTCACAGTGCGGCTATGAGCTTGTAGATCTGCTATTTTTGAATAGCCCCAAAGCAATCTTACAATGACAGAGATGCGTTCCCGGTCTGAACGCATTAACCCATTGATACCTGGAACGCATCTGTGTCACTTTAGATGTCTTTGGCTATTCAAATTTAAAAATATAAAAAAAATATATCTATCTACAAGCTCGTAGCGCGGCACTCGGTGCCGCGCTATGAGCTTGTATATCTGCTATTTTAGAAAAATCGTGAAAAAATATATTTTTTATTTTTTTCAAAAATCTGTTAGGATTTAGAAAACGTTTTAAGAATCGAACTCAGGCCTTAATGGGTTAAAACATATCAGGGCCTCAGGAATAGCTCCAGTACATGGACACACATATAACCGTGTGACTGAATCAATGCTGAGGCACCATACACAGTATATCAGTGAAATGTCAGCGGGTCAGGGGGTGAGGGAAAGCGGCACAGAGAAAACAGAGGATTATTGGTATTATTTATGACAGGTACAGGTCCCTGTACCTGGAATGTCACAAAGAAATGCCAATAAAACCCCAAAAGGTAGGACAGAAAAGCATGCTATCTGTGTGGAATAGGAATTATCATAATCATATTCCCACGTGTGTTTTTCTGGAACCGAGGGGAGAGTCGTCCTCTGTCTCATGGACTAAGTGCTCTACTGCTTAAATAAGATGAACATATATATATATATGTTCATCTGTATATATATATATATATATATATATATATATATATACGGAGCAGCTACATCAGAAACAGCATCTTGTCCACATTAACCCATTCAATCTGGGAACGCATCTCTGTTATTTCAGATTTCTTTGGCTATTCAAAAAATAGCAGATATACAAGCTCATAGCGTGGCACGCCACTCGCTATTTTTTGAAAATGTTTGCAAATCTTTTAATATGCATTTCCTAAAGCGAACGTTTCTAAAAAATATGTTGTTCCAGGGACCCCCCAGAAGCAAAGATTTGAGTTACAAATGTTCGCGTTAAAAAATAAATAAACATATATATACGTATATATTCAACGATTTGCACACATTTTCACGATTTAATTTTTTTTTGCAGATAGCAAATAGCTGAGCTACGAGCTTGTAGATCTGTTATTTTTGAATAGCCAAAAGTATAAAAATAATGGGTTATAGCTCAAAACTAAAATGACACAGACGCGTTCTCGGATTGAAAGGGTTAAGTGATGTGATTACATCAAATGAAACATGACCTCCACCAAGGAGCAGAACATGCAGCCGTACGTACAGACGGACGGTATGGAAGAAAAAGGGATTTTTTTTGTCAGTCTCTCTACATCCTCCCGTTGCCCAACCCTCCACATTGTGCTCCTGTTGCCAGTGATGGAAGAAGTAGCCTAACACACATGTTTTACTTGAGTAAAAGTATCGATACCCTGTCGTAGAAAATGGTCTGTTACAAGTGCAAGCTTAGTGCTCAAAAATGTACTTGAGTAAAAGTATTGGCGTCAAAACACATATGTAAAATGCCAAAAGTAAAAAGACTCATTATGCAGAAAGTCCCATTTCAAGTTTTCAAATGTATGAGAACCATTTGAAAATAGCAGATCTACAAGCTCACAACGCGACGCTTTGCGACGCGTTGTGAGCCTGTAGATCGGCTATTTTCAAATTGCTAATAAACAAAATCTACAAAGTAACTAGTAACTATAGTTTTCAAATAATTGCAGTGGAGTACAAGTACAATATTTGCCTTTTTGAGATGTAGTGGAGTAGAAGTGTAACATTATTGAAAATTAGAAATACTCCAGTAAAGTTTTAAAAAAAACAAAAAAAATTAACATTTCAAGTATACTACAGTACTTGAGAGTAAATGTACTCAGTTACTTTCCACCACTGCCTGTTATAAGCCCACCCTCCACATTGTGCCGCCTGTATTTGGAACGACCACTTTGGATTGGAGAGAGAGGGGCTGACAAAAGTCTCCATGGCGACGGTACAATCTGTAAATCATGCTGCGGCAAACGTGTCTTCTCCTTCTCTCTCTCTCTCTCTCTCAATCTCTCTCTCTCTCTATCTCTCTCTCTCTCCTTCACCCTCATCTCTGCACTTCATTGCGAGAATTCGTTTCCGCGAGCAACAGTCTCCTACGACAAAGTAGGACGAATTTGGAAACACTGAACACACGATGAACACTCTATGCTATTCAAGAATAGCAGATATACAAGCTCATAGCGTAGATCTGCTATTCTTTTTTCTTATCGTGAAAATTTGTGCAAATCTTTCAATATATATATTCTTTGCCTCTGGGGGTCCCTGGAACAAAATATCTTGAGATGGGGGTCGGCGGCCAAATACATTATCATTTTTGGTAGGATGGTTTTACCCATCAAAATATAGTTGTTCCTAGGGGACCCCCCACAGAAGCAAACATTTGAGTTAAAAATGTCGTTTAAAAAAAAAAAGTATTCATTAAAAAAAAACAGATCTACAAGCACGTAGCGTTCTATCATTTTAACCTCTTAAACCATTCAAACCTGTGAGAGCATCTGTGTCATTTTTTTTGGCGTTGGCTATTCAAAAACAGCAGATGTTAAGCTCGCGGCGCGTCACTTCGTGTCGCGCCGCGAGCTTAACATCTGCTGTTTTTGAACGTTTTTGAAAAAAATCTTGATATAACTACTGCTTTAACCCATTAAGAACCGGGAACCCATCTGTGTCATTTTTAAGATTTCTTTGGCTATTTTTGAAAAAAATCGTGAAATTGTGTGCAAATCTTTGAATATATAGATATTTTTAAAGCGAACATTTGTAACTCAAATCTTTGCTTCTGGCGGGTCCCCGGAACAACATATTTTGAGATGGGGGGGGGGGGGTCTGCGGCCAAATACAGATCATTTTGGTTGCCGCTTTACGCGTCGTGAGCTCCGCAGACAGACTGCGTTTCCACACAATGCTCGCCGCTAGGATTCACGGCACGCTCTCCATGGCATTCCTCCTTGAGTTATGCGTCTCCTTGTGCTCTTTTCATTCGGCCCTTCTATCTCTCTCTCTCTCTCTCTCTCTCTGCGTGTTTTTCAATCTCCTCATGCTGCCTTAGGACGTGAAGACCAGGAGGAGGAGGAGGAGGAGGAGGAGGAGGAGGAGGGGGGGTGGGGGGATGGGGGAAGACAGAATGTTCACTTAACATTCAAACAACGTTCAGTCAACATGCCGCCTCGGAACAGAGAGAGAGAGAGAGAGAGAGAGAGAGAGAGAGAGGGTGACAGACTGTGTGAGCAGCGTGCAGCTAGCAGTGAGCGGATGTGCATATTGTGAACCTCCCTCCCTCCCTCCCTCCCTCCTTCCCTCCTTTTCTCCCTCCCTCCCGCAGTACCTTCAGCGTCCTTAGACATGTACAGGGAAAGCTTGGTACCGTAGGGGATCCGTATAGAATCTGAACCAAGAGGGGGAACGAAGAAAGAGGATTACACACAGAAAACGACACCACAACAACAACAGTATTGCGCATGCGGCTGTAAACTCCCAAACGCGCACGCACGCACGCACACGCACACTAATGATAGTTCGCCCAAAAAAATTCTTTTTTTCAATCGATTAGTCACCCCCATGGAGACTCGAATTCATGGATATTGTTTTGTTTTTGTCGCATTCCTAAGCTAATAATTTGATGACCAGCGGACCGGTACACAGCGGTTCCGGTAGGAGACACAAAGGAGACTCTTTGTGTCTCCTACTGGAACCGCTGCCGGTCATCAAATCATTGGCTTAGGAATGCGACACAAAATCAAAATATCCATGAATTCAAGTCTCCATGGGGGTGACTAATCGACAGGAAAAAAAGTAATTTTTGGGAGTGAACTATCCCTTTAACCATACATAGAAATTTGTGCAGATAAACATGGAAATCTGAGCAAAGTAAAGAATGCATTTACCCAAAGCAGTTTATATTACACCAACAACCTGCAAACACACAAAGTGCCCCCGGCAGCCCTGGCTAAACACAGCTAGTGGCAGCCAAAGCCTCCACCCTGTCAGCCTTAACCCATACAAACCCCGGGAACGCTCGTATCTGGGTCATTTTTACATGTCTTTGGGCTATTCAAAAAAATTGCAGATATACAAGCTCGTAGCGCGGCACTCAGTGCCGCGCTACGAGCTTGTATATCTGCAATTTTTTTTTTTAATCGTGAAAATTTGCGCAAATCTTTGAATATATATATTATTTTTTTTAAAGCGAACATTGGTAACATATTTTTGTTCCAGGGACCCCCCAGAAGCAAAGATTTGAGTTATAAATGTTCGCTCAACAAATATATGTATTGAAAGATTTGCACAGTGCCGCACTATGAGCTTGTAGATCTGCTTTTTTTTCTTTTTTGTGAAAATGTGTGCAAATCTTTGAATATATACATTTTTTAAAGCGAAACATTTGTAAAATATTTTTGTTCCAGGGACCCCCAGAAGCAAAGATTTGAGTTACAAATATTCGCACACATTTTTAAGATTTTTCCAAAAATAGCAGCTATGAGCTTGTATATCTGCTATTTTTTGAATAGCCAAAGACATCTTAAAAAAGGACAGAGACGCGTGTCCCGGATTGAATGGGTTAATGGAACTCGTAAATAAACCATTCCCTCAGGAGGAGCAGAAGGAAGAGGCGGTGTGTTGATGGAAGCGCCGAAGGAGGAGGAGGAAGACACCCAAGTGTGTAAAACGGGGACACATCCTCGCTGTCCGGGAAGAAACCTCGCATGTCGAAGAAAAAATAGGTGACTTTTCAGGAAAATGGGGGGAGGGGGGGGGGGGGGGAGGGGAAGAACCTGTGTTCACATGGATCCAGTGTGGTTATTATTTAGTCACAAGCTCTCGTTAAAGGGATAGTTCACCCAAAACATTACTTTTTTCTATCGATTAGTCACCCCATGGAGATTATTTTTTGTGGTTTTTGTCGCATTCCTAAGCCAATAATTTGATGACCAGCGGACCGGTTCCGGTAGGAGACACAAAGGAGACTCTTTGTGTCTCCTACCGGAACTGCTCCTGGTCATCATATTATTGGCTTAGGAATGCGACAAGAACTAAAAAAATATCCATGAATTCAAGTCTCCATGGGGTGACTAATTCATAGGAAAAAAAATAGTCATTTTATATCTCCTAATGTGGAGATACAAGGTTTTTACGGCCCCACAGCGACGCTATTATGAACACCATTTATTGTTTTAAACGTGTCTCTCCTTTCCTTTTACTGTGGTCATTTAGCCCATTAAAACTTTGTGCCGCGCTGCGAGCTTGTACATCTGCTATTTTTGATTTTTTTTTGGGGGGGAAAATCTTGAAAGTATGAGGAACTACTGATTTAGAAGGCATTCGTAGAATCGGCCTCGGGTCTTAATGGGTTAGAATTGCTGTCGACGCGTCCGACGATGAACCGCGTCTCCTCCTAGATAACAATGGTGATGATAAACAGACAAAAGGTGCTGCCGTCACATTCATTAAATCGGCCATCAATTAGCTCAAACAAACTGGCGTCCTTGTCCCGTCACCGTCGGGTGGAAACCTTGTATGTCCAAAAGGGTTACCTTTGAACCTGCATTTAGTCACAAGCTCTTGTTAAAAAAAAAAAAAAACATCGGTTAAATATGAATATAACGCACAGGCAGACTATTTTGGGCAATGTAGGCCAAGATTTTCAAAATCTTTCAATAGTTGTTCAAACATTGTCGACCAGCCGTTCTACAAAGCCCACAAGGCATCAGAAGGGCGATGCCTTGTGAGCTTGTAGATCTGCTGTTTTTGCGCTCCTTTTTGCGCGACACTGTCATACGGCGAGGTATATAACAATTCATTTATTTATTAATTTATGAAAGAAAACGTAAAAAGGAAACATGGAAATATGGAGATACAAGGTTTCCGCCGGGCAGCGAAGATGTATTTGTCCCGTGTCCAGACGGCCGTATAAATCTAGAGGAAGGGATGGTATCCCAATTAGTATGAAGGGGAGAGACGGGACAGGAGCAGACTATAGGGGGCTCGGATGAGGGGGCCGGGTGGTATTGATTCTGCTTCATTCTTCCAAGGACAGACGACCTATGAGACGATAGCGTTCGCCGTGTCCTTTGGCGAGAGGGGACTGATGATGGGTGACTAGTCTGTTTCAGTTGTTGGAAAATAGCCCGATCTACGTGCTGACGGCGCGGCGCATCGCGACGCTTTGTCAGCTTGTAGATCGGCTATTTTTGAAAGATTTAGAAAATGTGTTAAAATCTTTGAATATGTATTTTTTAAAGCAAACATTTTGTAAAATGTTTTGTTCCAGGGAGCCCCAGAAGCAAAGATTTGAGTCAAAAATGCTCGATTTTTCAAGATTTTTCAAGATTTTTCAAGATTTTTCAAGATTTTTCAAGATTTTTCAAGATTTTTCAAGATTTAAAAAAAAAAGCAGATCTACAAGCTCATAGCGCGGCACCGAGAGCTTGTAGATCTGCTATTTTCTAATGGCCAAAGTAAAAAATAATGTCCTTTAGCGAGAGGGGACTGATGGGTGACTAGTCTGTTTCAGCTGTTGAAAGTAGCCGATCTACAAGCTGACAGCACGGCGCATCGCCATGCGTTGTCAGCTTGTACTGTAGATCGGCTGTTTTCGCGCGGGCGCACCGGCCGCGCAACTTTTGGTATTAATCAGGATTAACACGGAAGTGTCCTGTGAGGCTTCAGAGGCGAGGTAATGTGGGATCATAGATCACACCCTATGGCTTATATGATGAACCATCATCTGTTGACATTTCTCTCATAAACAGGATGCAACCAGAGACTGTTTAATTTAGTTGGGAAAATACTTGGCTACGGCACTGTACGGCAGGTCAAGGCCGAATTCCTCACGCTGAATTCACACCGGCAGAAGCAGCAATTTCCATCGCAAAACGCAATCAGCCGGGCGTGTCCGAGGTATGAGTTACACACACACACACACACACACACTCGCGAATGAGTGAGTCGCGGTCCAGCGAGAGAGCTCCACTGCTCCGAGGCGAGCGAGACTCAAAGCCAGCGAGAGAGCTCGCAGGCAGGCAGGAGAAGCACGGACACTCGATACTCGTCGCTGGCAGCTTGTTTGTAAGCGGTCTATACGATCTTGATTAATTTCACATCTACAACTGCTAGTTTAACCCATTGAGACCTGAGGCGATTCTTTAAAAAAATCTAAATCTCAACCGTTTTTTGAAAAAAATCTGGAAAATATTTTTTCAAGATTTTTCAAAAATAGCAGATCTGCAAGCTCGTAGCGCGGCACTCGGTGCCGCGCTATGAGCTTGTAGATCTGCTATTTTTGAATAGCCCAAAGAAATCTTAAAATGAGACGCAGATGCGTCCCCGGTCTTAATGGGTTAAAACTGTGTCATCAATCTTCACTTCATCAATCTTCTCTATAAGTGACGCACCTAGGCCACACCCACTCCAGAACGCCGCGTGATTCTGGTTGGCTCTGTTCTGAATCTCTGCCTTAGACAATGCATTGAAACCTCGCCGCTTTCTCAGAACACGGTGTGAATTCGTGGAGTTAGCCTCTCTATACCCTTTGATAAACACTCTTGGATGACAGTATGAGAGGAAGTCGACGTTTATGGACGGTTTGTAGATCTTACCGTCACCGAGTGGCGAGGGGAACACGGGCATCTCGTAGCCCGTCGGCGTCTGAGGGGAACTCTGGGAGCTGGTGTCTCTGGAGCTGCAGTTGGAGGCCGAACTCACCGGAGCCGAGGAAACAAAATAGATGTCCGACTGGAACAGAAATACACAAAAAAGATCAAATATTAATAATTGTCATTGTCAATAATTGTCAACGTTTATAGATGGTTTATAGCATTGGTTCTCAAAGTGGGGTCCAGGGACCGCACTATGAGCTTGTAGATCTGCTATTTTTGAAAAATCGTGAAGATTTCTGCAAATCTTTGAATATAATTTTTTTTTAAGCGAACATTTGTAACTCAAATCTTTGCTTCTGGGGGTCCCAGGAACTAAATATTTTACAAATGTTCGCTTTAAAAAATATATATTCAAAGATTTGCACACATTTTCACGATTTAAAAAGAAAATAGCAGATATACAAGCTCGTAACGCGGCACTCGTGCGCTATGAGCTTGTAGATCAGGCAGAGACCTCCTGCTTCAATAGACATATATGGAGCACAGTCAGTGGTGTAAAGTAACTAAGTACATTTACTTAAGTACTGTACTTAAGTACAATTTTGAGGTATTTGTACTTTACTTGAGTATTTCCAATTTCCAATACTTCTACTTCTACTCCACTACATCTCGGATCCAAATATTGTACTTTTACCCCACTACAATTATTTGAAAACTTTAGTTACTTTGCAGATTTTAATTATTATTACAAAACATACATTAACCTCTTCAGCGCAATTTAAACTTTGGCTATTTGAAAATAGCCGATCTACAAGCTCACAATGCGTCGCGATGCGACGCATTGTGAGCTTGTAGATCTGCTTTTTTTGAAAGGCCAAAGAAATCGAATCTGCATGGAATAAAGCAAAAATAAAATCTCATGACTGAAAATGTAATGATGATGTTTAGGTATTATTACCATTGTAGATACAGTATGTATGCTGCTGTTCTACAACCAACAGGTTGAAGAAATCACAGGTTGAGGCTTTAAACCTTTGCTTTTATGGCATTGCTGAGACAATTCATGTTACTGGAAGATGCTTCTAAACTTGTATTCTTAAAATAACTAATGACCGAAAAATAGTATCTGCGATAAGATAAGGAGTTTTAGTATGAAAACCCACGTTTAATTTTTCTAATCAACCAAGTATACTATACAAGTAAGACGCGCGAACGCTGGAGGCGAACGCAGATTCGCCTCGATCTCCAGGCTTTTATTGCTTAGTTTTGCTAAAAAATAAAAGCCTGGCCCAGCGGGTCGGTGTACTCGGAGGTGGAAAGACTGCTCGAAAATTGTGTGTGTGTGTGTGTGTGTGTGTGTGTGTGTGTGTGTGTGTGTGTGTGTGTGTGCGTGTGTGTGTGTGTGTGTGTGTGTGTGTGTGTGTGTGTGTGTGTGTGTGGCAGGCTGTGTCTGCTGCACTCTGGCGCTGCACTCTGGCGCCCTCTACTAGGTAGTGCATGAACACAGACACACCGGACACACACACACACACACTCACAAGCCGAGCAGAGTTTCATAGTAGGCTCCACTTGGGCGGAGGCGCGGCTTCGCCGCGCCTCCTTCCGCGTTCGCAATCATAACATAACTAGTATGTCTGACATAATAGTAACAAACTGAACCGCTTGGAAATCAGTTGACAATTCTGCGAGCTATATGATGATGTTCATTATGGAGAGACCTCCTGCTTCAATAGACATACATGGAGCACAGTCAGTGGTGTAAAGTAACTAAGTACATTTACTTAAGTACTGTACTTAAGTACAATTTTGAGGTATTTGTACTTTACTCGAGTATTTCCAATTTCCAATACTTCTACTTCTACTCCACTACATCTCGGATCCAAATTTTACCCCACTACAATTATTTGAAAACTTTAGTTACTAGTTACTTTGTAGAATTTAATTATTATTACAAAACATACATTAACCTCTTCAGCGCTATTTAAACTTTGTCTATTTGAAAATAGCCGATCTACAAGCTCACAATGCGTCGCGATGCGACGCATTGTGAGCTTGTAGATCTGCTATTTTCAAAATATATTTATATTTGAACACTTGTGAAATGGGACCTTCTGTATATTGAGTACTTTCTACTTTTGGTACTTTAAGTCAATTTTGATAGCAATACTTTTGTACTTTTACTCAAGTACATTTCGGACTTTTACTTGTAGCAGAGCATTTCTACGTTGCAGTGTTGATACTTTTACCTAAGTAAAAGATTTGAGTACTTTTTTCCACCACTGACTGAGCACAGTGCACACATGTACTGTACTAGGAGGCACGACTTGCCCCTCTCTGCCCATATGGTGGTCCCGTTGACGCATCGCTCCGGAGAACAGCGGGCGGCCAATGCGGTATCTACTGTACGCGCACGTGTCTATGGTTAGCTGTGCATTACATCATCACACTGTTGGCTGAATTACACAGTCCCAGAGCCTTCTATTGGAGAGTTACTGTACGTCAACGAGGGGGGGGGGGGGGGCAGTAAACAGCACCGGTCGGTCACGTGGTTCATTGTAAACTCGAAATAGTGACAAACGCTCATAGACTCCAGTGCATTCCCTAAACTTCCGGGTTCAGGGCTTTGTCACTATTCGCCAATGGACGGGCTCTGAAGAACATTGGTTCTCAAAGTGGGGTCCGGGGACCCCCAGGGGTCCTTGGGGGGGGTACCAGGGGGTCCCCAGCAAAATGTGTTAATATAGCATCACGATAATCTTAACCTTTCATACTTTGGCTATTCAAAAATAGCAGATATACAAGCTCATAGCGCGGCACCGAGTGCCGCGCTATGAGCTTGTAGATCTGCTATTTTTCAAAAATCATGAACATTAGTGACATTTTTTGAATATATATATATTTTCTAAGGAAACACAAATCTTTGGTTCGGGGGGTCCCTGGCACAACATATTTACAGATCGGGGTCCGCGGACAAATATATATCAATTTGGGGGTCCCTGGCATGAAAAAGGTTGAGAAGCACTGCTGTAGAAGACGCGTAGAAGGTTCACCGATGAAGTGAACGGAGGACGTGACGCAACGCTCCTTATATGGCTCTGCGTCACACTGTTGGCTGAGTTACACAGTGTCCCACCTGGCCTGAGTCAGACCCATAGAGAGAGAGAGAGAGAGTTCCGTCAAATATTGTACTCTAAAGGTCCTTATCACACCGGGGCGATTTTTTTCATGCGAATAATATTTTTTTTTTAAAAACCTTATAAAGTCAATGCAAGCTTACATGGAGCGAAAAAGTGAAAAAGCGAAGCGAAAAAGCGTCTTTTAATTATTCGGAACAAGTCCGAATTTTGCGTATATTCGCATATTCGCCGGTGTGTAACCGCCTTTACTCCACTACAATTGTTTGATAACTTTAGTTACTTGTCACTTTGTAGATTTTGATTATTATTACAAAACGTACGTTAACCACTTTGAAAATAGCCAATCTACAAGCTCACAACACGTCGCGATGCGGCGTGTTGTGAGTTTGTAGATCGACTATTTTCAAAAGATTTTCTATACATTTTATACATTATTATGTGAAACGGGTCATTCTGCATAACGAGTACTTTTACTTTTGGTACTTTAAGTACATTTTGATACCGATACTTTTGTACTTTTACTCAAGTACATTTAGAATTCCAGACTTTTACTGTGACAAGAGTACTTCTACACTGCCGTATTGATACTTTTTCTTAAGTAAAACATTTGAGAACTTTTTTCCACCACTGCCAGTATTCCCACGTGGCAATGATCTACTTTGTGGTTATAACAATACGCATGGCAAACAGCTTCAATGATGTCTATTTGTTGACCCCCGAAAATGAAAGAGAACAAAACAAAGCAAAAAGCCCCTTGCTCCTCCTGAGCCCAACATTGTGCTTTTCAGTGGACAAGATGAATAGATAAAAAAAGGTTGTACACAGTACAGCATGTCCTCTTCTAGTCTATTGTGAATATCCAACACAGTTTAACCCTTTCAGACCGAGAACGCATATGTGTGTCATTTTAAGATTTATTTTGGCTATTTTTTGAAAAATTGTGAAAATTTGAGCAAATCTTTGTTTGAATATATATATATATATTTTTAAAGCACATTTTTTAAACTCAAATCTTTGCCTCTGGGGGGATTCTACAAAATGTCTTCAAAATCCTAGTTAAAAAGAAAGAAAAAAAATGTTGCTATAATCAGTGGTTCTCAAACCTTTTCATGTCAAGGACCCCCAAAATTATATGAATGTTGGCCGCGGACCCCCATCTCAAAATATTTTGTTCCAGGGACCCCCCAGAAGTTCTAACAGAGTTAAAAAATGTGCGCTACGGAAAAAAAGATATTCAAAGATTTGCACACATTTTCACGATAAAAAAAAAAATAAATAGCAGATCTACAAGCTCATAGCACGGCACTCGGTGCCGTGCTATGAGCTTGTAGGTCTGCTATTTTTGAATAGCCCAAAGAAATCTTTAAAATGACACACAGATGCTTCTCCCGGTCTGAAAGGGTTAAGTCAAAGTGGGAACATCCATTTATTTACTAATGGGCAAAATGTACTGAACTAAAAAATAATGGTGTGTATTCACTATTCATAGTGAACTGAATACATCACGGGTTCATATACTGACCCGGGACGCCGTTAGCTGTAGTTCTGGGACTACTGCTGTGTAGACCAGGTTGCCGTTGACGACCAGCCGAATCTCAATGGAGTCCGTTGTGAAGGCCAAGATATAAGGGAATGCACAAACTGAAAAAACAAAACAAAAACAAAACAAAGTTAACATTATCAGACTTTTTTTTGGGGGGGGGTGTAGATCGGCTATTTTCAAAATGTTTGCCTCTTTCTTATATTATTTGACAATTTGGCCAATGTTTGACCTGTTTTTATAGTATTGTTTGTTGATTACTTTTGATGCAGTAATGGTATTTTTCTTTTCTTTCTTTCTTTTTTTTTGGCATTAAAATGGTCTTACAAGTCTATAAATTGTCACTTCACTGTCATCTGAGGACCCCCCCCCCCCCACTGCAATATAGTGCCATAGGCCAGCTGCGAAAAGGACGTGTAGCCTGATTTATGTTATGTTCCTCAGTGAGCCACCAGGGCGGCCCTATCAAGACATTTAACCACCTAAACCAGGGGTCTTCAACCTTTTCAGGCCAAGGACCCCCTAGCTGAGAGAGAGATGAAGCAGGGACCCCCTTCTATATTGCATAAAATCGTGTTTCAGATAAACTTTTGCTGCTCTTTTTTCCCTCTACACACCTATAACTCTTTGCCAAAAAATAGCCGATCTACAAGCTCTCCTCAGGAAAGGGATGCTAAGGTTCAAGTGGTATATTATGTAAAAAAAGAAAATCATGTCACACAAAGATTTGGCGGCCCCCCTGTAGTAACTCTGAGGACCCCCTAGGGGTCCCGGACCCCCTATTGAAGACCCCTGATCTAAACCCTATATACTTTGTTGACCTGGTTGATAGTCTTCTCCTTTTTCCTCTCTACACAAAATCTAGCAAATAGCCAATCTACTTGTGAGCTTGTAGATTGGTTATTTCGTGCCAAATTCTCAACCTATTTTCGCACAGAGTAAGGACGCTAGGGTCTATGTATGTATGGTTTTGTTATGCATTGATATAACTGCATTTTTATGTAACACACACACACACACACACACACACACACACACACACACACACACACACACACACACACACACACACACACACACACACACGCGCGCACGCGTAAAAAAAGCTCAATGGCCGCCTGTGGCTACCCGTGTCGTTACCATGGAGACAGATCGGGCTCGGGCCAGGTCGGCCAGCCAGCCAGCCTGGGCAGGCAGGGTGTGGTGTGTTGTTTCCGTGGCAACCTACCTACGATGGCATCATTATTATGGTCTGTTGTTGTTGTCGTGGCAACCTTACCGATGGCATTAGGCATCTGGTTCCAGCTGAAGTGGAAGTCAGAGGTGTTGGCCTGGATCATGGGCGTGGAGCCGTTGAACGGACACACTTTCATGTAGTAGCAGATATCTGCATGATGGGACACACAACCAGTGGTGTAAAGTAACTAAGTACATTTACTCAAGTACAGTACTTTAACCCATTAAGACCTGAGAAGATTCTAGAAATATCTTCTAAATCCTAACAATTTTTTGAAAAAAAAAAAAACTTTTTTTTTTCCCTCGATTTTTCAAAAATAGCAGATCTACAAGTTCGTAGCGCGGCACTCGGTGCCGCGCTATGAGCTTGTATATCTGCTATTTTTGAATAGCCCAAGACATCTAAAGTGACACAGAAGCGTTCCAGGTCTCAATGGGTTAAGTAAAACTAATTTAGGCACTTTTACTTTACTTTACTACTACAATTGTCTATGCTTTTACTTCTACTCCACAACATCTCGGAGGCAAATATTGTACTTTTACTCCACTACAATTATTTGAAAAATTTAGTTACTAGTTACTTTGCAGATATAAATTATGACATTATAAAATATATTAACCACTTTAGCCCTATTTTATACCTAGGCTATTTGAAAATAGACGATCTACATGTGTCGCATCGCGACGCGTTGTGATCTTGTAGATCTGCTATGTTCAAACATTTTAGTACATTTACTTTTGGTACTTTAAGTACATTTTGATACCAATACTTTTGTACTTTTACTCAAGTACATTTTGAATACCGGACTTTTACTTGTAGTTACTAGTATTTCTACATTACTTAAGTAAAATATTTGAGTACTTTTTCCACCACTGTTGACCAAAATAAAAATAAAAACTTGTCAAAACAGGGACAGTTGAGGAGAGACTCACAGTTGTAGCACAACAGCAGACCGGCTTCACCGTCTTCATAAACATCGATGGCTGCTACAAAGTTCACCTGCAAGCAAAACACAACTCAGGTTACAGCTCGGTTTGTTCTCTCAGGGGTAAATGAGACCACTGCGACCAATGCTTAAATCAAAGCTGGAAACCTTTCTTTCTTAAACCTATATTTATTCAATCATTCAAGAAAAAAAGAAAACCTATTTAGTCTTATTGGACAAAGCAAATTATTTAATTTTGTATTAACCCATTCAATCTGGCAACGCATCTGTGTCATTTTAGATTTCTTCGGCTATTCAAAAATAGCAGATCTACAAGCTCATCTGTGCCGCGCTATGAGCTCGTAGATCATAGCAGACCATAGCAGAATTTGACGAGTTAACTCGTCCATGGCAGGCAATGAGTTAATGCCGTACTTAGAAATTCTATGTCACACAAAAGTAGCAAAAATAGTCGATCTACAAACTCAAAATGAATGCAAAGGGAGTGTGCTTAACAGCACACCTTCCCTGTTTGTACACACACAAACCGGAAATATTGAATAGTCGAGCTTTAACCCTACATACATAGGCTACTTGAAAATCTAACGTCCGTTCAAAGTGGGTTAAAAACAAAAGCACTGTAGAAGCAATTTCACTGTTTACTATTAAGGACGTTGAGGTCATAAAAACAAGCACTCCTCTTCCCAAACACTCCGCTGAACGTTGAGTGGTGTTGGGTATGGTGCAGCAGCTTAATATGTTGGTGTGGAAACTCTATATTTTAGTTCTGCATCTAAAAAAATAAAATCGGTTAATTCGGTACGGGTCGTTCGGTTTTGGTACGGGGTCGTTCTGTTCGGCACACCGGTGTGGTTTGGTACTTTACACCACTACTACGAAGAGGTTTTTTCTCTAGTGTGGATACGCTGCTGGTGTGTCTTTAGAGTGCCGAATCGACTGAAACTCTTGTCACACTGTTTAAGTGGAATGTTTTTTCTCCTGTGTGGACACGCTGGTGACTTTTCAGGTGTTCTAACTGACAAAAACTCTTCTCACACTGTTTACAACAGAAAGGTTTTTCTCCAGTGTGAGTGCGCTGGTGATTCTTCAGGTGATCTATCCGACTGAAAGTCTTCGCACACTGTTTACAATAGAAAGGTTTTTCTCCAGTGTGAATACGCTGGTGTTTTTCAAGGCTACCTAACTGACTGAAACTCTTCGCACACTGTTTACAGTAGAATGGTTTTTCTCCCGTGTGGACACGCTGGTGTCCTTTCAGGTGACCTAACTCAGTGAAACTCCTGTCACACTGTTTACAGTGGAAAGGTTTTTCTCCAGTGTGAGTACGCTGGTGTCCCTTAAGGCTACCTAACTGACTGAAACTCTTCGCACACTGTTTACAGTGGAAAGGTTTTTCTCCGGTGTGGATACGCTGGTGTTTGTTCAGAGTACCTAGCTCAGTGAAACTCCTTTCACACTGTTTACAGTGGAAAGGTTTTTCTCCAGTGTGGATACGCTGGTGTGTCTTCAAGTTATATAACCGACTGAAACTCTTGTGACACTGTTGACAGTAGAAAGGTTTTTCTCCAGTGTGGATAAGCTGGTGTGTCTTCAAGGTATCTAACCGACTGAAACTCTTGTCACATTGTTGACAGATGTGAGTTTTCTTTCCTGTATCAGTCAGATGATGTCTCTTTACTCCCATTTGCGTTAAAGTCTTGGTAGACTGTTGGCTACTGTAAGGTATTTCTTCCTCTGAGTTTCCTTGCTGCTGGCTCGTCGTCGGGAACAGTGGGTTCATCGTCAAAGCTGCCGCTATGCATGGGCTGTAATGGTCCAAGAATGTAATGATGTGTGACATTATGATCCAGGAGTGGTTATGGGGCAATTACCAGCAGAATATCAAGTGTATGGATCTCTGCTAATAGTTCCTCTCGTAGGTGATGCTTTCTCAATGTCTCTCTCCATGTGTGTCATTCACATGGTGCAGTCTGGTTTTAAGCTGAGCTGATTCAAAGCTCACGTCATCATTATGTTGTCATGATGATGTCAGCTATGCCCAAATATGGAGTTCCATGTCATTTACTGAGATAAAGTTTCAGCCCGGTCAAACCTCAAAGGCCTTCAGTATGAAATTAAGTTCTGACATGAGAATAATGACACAGTCATAATTTATAACAGCTTGTGGCAAGCTAAACAATAAAAACTGCAGCATTAATTACATAATCATGCAACTCCTTTGAACACAATAACTCCTACAATTTCATTGTATTAATGAATTTGTATGTTGTATGTTCAAAATCTGTAGTTCATTTCCTTTGCCACCAGATGGCCGCCAGGGCTTTTTTTTAGCATCGTTTAAAGCCACGTCCCTTTCCCCTAAAACCACGGCCCTTTTGTAGGGTGGGGTATATATAAGAAATGAAGGGAAAGCCACCCTTTTGAAGGAAACGCCCACATTCCTTAGCCCAGGGGTGGGCGACTTTGATGATGAGAGGGCCACTATATTTCCACACTCACTCCAGAGGGCCGCATTGCATATACTGTCGGGCAGACATCTCTTATCTCCATATTTTAACTGTTTTCGTTAATTAACACATTCCCTGCCATTGACGGAGATCTCCGTCATTTCCAAAAAAAAAGTTAAGACCTGATACCGATTTTACAAATGTCTTCTAAACCAGTTCTTTCAAGATTAAAAAAAAAATGTTTAAAAACATTGTAGATGTACAAGCTCGCTCGTGACGCGCTGTGAGCTGGTACATTTGCTATTTTTGAATAGCCAACGGGTAAAATAAAAAAATTACACAGTTTTCCAGGTTTTAATGATTAGGGAAAGATTCAGGTTGAGGACATAGCGTTAGGATAAGGCATTTATTTAGAACAGGTGTGGGAACTTTGATGATGAGAGGGCCACTATTTCCACACTCACTCCAGAGGCCACATTGCATATACTGTCAGGCATACACCTCTTACAGTATCTCCATATTTTAAACTTTTTTCATAAATGAATGCCGTACTTGTCACACAAAAGTAGCAAAAGTAGCCGATCTACAAGCTCAAAATTAATGCAAAGATAGCCACCTGTTTTATGTCTCTCAGGTGGGGGTAGGGAGTGTGTTTAACAACACACCTGCCCTGTTTGTACACACAGAGACCAGAAACACTGAATAGTCGAGCTTTAACCCTACATACATAGGCTACTTGAAAATCTAATGTTCGTTCAAAGTGGGTTAAAAATAAAAGTGCTGTAGAAGCAATTTCACTGTTTACTATTGAGGACGTTGAGGGTCATAAAAACAAGCACTCCTCTTCCCCAACACTCCGCTGAACGTGGAGTGGTGTTGTTGTGAATGGGTATGGTGCAGCAGCTTAATAACCTGACACCGTCAAATGGAAGAAAGCTTGCGACACACATTTTGTTTCACAGCGTACTTGCATCTGAGACTCCGGGCGCAGAATCGATGACAGACAGTTTTTCTTTTTTTCAAGCTACTAGGCAGGTGATTGGATGATCCCGCCCCTAGCAGCCGCTGATTGGTTCGGACACGCAGTGTTCGGCCATCTCTACTCCCTTCGCAATCCCAGACCTCCCTGAAATCAAATGCAAATGAGATTTCCGGAGGGAGGGGGTTTACCAGGCTAGCAGCTTAATATGTCGGTGTGGAAACTCTATATTTTAGTTCTGCGTTTAAAAAAAGAAAATCGGTTCATTCGGTACAGGCCGTTCGGTTTCGGTACGGGGCCGCTCTGCTCGGTACGAGGTCGGTCTGCTCGGTACAGGGTCGGTCTGCTCGGTACAGGGTCGGTCTGCTCGGTACGGGGCCGTTCCGTTCGGTACACCTGTGTGGTTTGGTACTTTACGCCCCTTCTAAGAAGAGTTTTTTTTCTCCAGTGTGGATACGCTGGTGGTGTCTCTTTAGAAGTGTCGGACCGACTGAAGCTTATGTCACACTGTTTACAGTGGAAAGGCTTTTCTCCCGTGTGGACACCTTGGTGACTTTTCAGGTGACCTAACTCAGTGAAACTCTTGCCACACTGTTTACAATAGAAAGGTTCTTAACCAGTGTGAATACGCTGGTGTGTCTTCAGGTGATCTAACCGACTGAAACTCTTGTAACACTGTTTACAGTAGAAAGGTTTTTCTCCAGTGTGAGTACGCTGGTGTGTCTTAAGGCTACCTAACCGACTGAAACTCTTCGCACACTGTTTACAGTAGAAAGGTTTTTCTCCAGTGTGGACACGCTGGTGTGTCTTCAGGTCACCTAACTCAGTGAAACACCTGTCACACAGTTTACAGTGGAAAGGTTTTTCTCCAGTGTGAATACGCTGGTGTGTCTTCAGGTGATCCAACCGACTGAAACTCTTGTAACACTGTTTACAGTGGAAAGGTTTTTCTCCAGTGTGAATACGCTGGTGTCCCTTAAGGCTACCTAACTGACTGAAACTCTTCGCACACTGTTTACAGTAGAAAGGTTTTTCTCCGGTGTGAATACGCTGGTGTGTCTTAAGGCTACATAAATGACTGAAACTCTTCGCACACCGTTTACATTGGAAAGGTTTTTCTCCAGTGTGAATACGCTGGTGTCCCTTAAGGCTACCTAACTGACTGAAACTCTTCGCACACCGTTTACAGTGGAAAGGTTTTTCTCCGGTGTGGATACGCTGGTGTCTCTTCAGGTGACCTGACTCACTGAAACTCTTGTCACACTGTTTACAGTGGAAAGGTTTTTCTCCGGTGTGGATCAGCTGGTGTGTCTTCAAGGTATCTAACCGACTGAAACTCTTGTCACATTGTTGACAGATGTGAGTTTTCTTTCCTGTGTCAGTCAGATGATGTCTCTTTACTCCCGTTTGCGTTAAAGTCTTGGTAGACTGTTGGCTACTGTAAGGTCTTTCTTCTTCTGAGTTTCCTTGCTGCTGGCTCGTCGTCGGGAACAGTGGGTTCATCGTCAAAGCTGCCGCTATGCATGGGCTGTAATGGTCCAAGAATGTAACTAATGATGTTTGACCTTATGATCCAGGAGTGGTTACGGGGAAATTACCAGCAGAATTTCAAGTGTATGGATCTCTGCTAATAGTTCCTCCCGTAGGTGATAAAGGCTTCCTCGATGTCTCTCTCCATGTGTGTCATTCACACGGTGCAATCTGGTTTTAAGCTGAGCTGATTCAAAGCTCACGTCATCATTACGTTGTCACTATGATGTCAGCCATGCCCAAATATGGAGTTCCATGTCATTAACTTAGGGTGACCACCTTCAAACAGGCCCATTGAGGGACAGATTTCGCGGGAGGCGCGTGCATGAGGAATAGCGCACGCGCACATTGGGACATTGCTCTGCTTGTGCGGGACGCGGGACAGAGGGTCCAATTTCGGGACTGTCCCGCGAATTTCGGGACGGGTGGTCACCCTACATTAACTGAGATAAAGTTTCAGCCCGGTCAAACCTCAATTGGCTTCCAGTATGAAATTAAGTTCTGACATGAAAATAATGACAGTCATAATTTATACCAGCTCGTGGCAAGCTAAACGATAAAAACTGCAGAATTAAATAACATAATTATGCAACTCCTTTGAACAGAACAACTCCTTAGGAGAGAGAGATAATACAATTTCATTGTATTAATGAATTTGTATGTTTCAACTTTAAAATATGTAGTTCATTTCTTTGGCCACCAGATGGCCTCCTGTTTTTTTTTAGCATTGTTTAAAGAACACGCCCCTTTCCCCTAAAGCCACACCCCTTTTGCAGGGTGGAGTATAAGAAATTAAGGGCACGCCGCCATTTTGAAGGAAACGCTCACATTCCTTAAAAGTTAGATTTATGGGCAGGGTAATTAGTTATGCCTAAATAGACTATTTTGTGTATGTGTGTGCCTGTGTTTGTGTGTGTGTGTGTGTGTGTGTGTGTGTGTGTGTGTGTGTGTGTGTGTGTGTGTGTGTGTGTGTGTGTGTGTGTGTGTGTGTGTGTGTGTGTGTGTGTGTGTGTGCGCAGTGGTGGAAAAAGTACTCACATTTGTTACTTAAGTAAAAGTATCAGTACTGCAATGTAGAAATACTCTGTTAGAAGCAAAACTCCGGAATTCAAAATTTACTTAAGTAAAAGTACAAAAGTATTGGTATCAAAATGTACTTAAAGAGGTGGTGCCATGGTTTTGCACTTTTTCTGTTTTTCATGTGTCTATGAGGTTGATAGAACTTCATTAAGCCCCCTGGTGTTGTTTTTATGGTGTTTTATGTCTTCTCTGACTATTTTGAGTTTCTACCTGGAGGCTGAAACCTTGAGGGTCAAACGTGCCAATTGAGAAACAGCGCTTTAGTGACATAGTAAAAACATACCCTCCCCCTCATTATCATAACACGACAGGTGTGGGCATGAGGAAGAGGAGGGACTAGGACAGGTGGGTGGTGCTAAGGTGGTGGAGGAGATGTTAAGGTGAGAACCAGGTATACTTAACTCTATAAACGCCATTGACTCGAAAACGCGTCAATAACTACTTAATCCACCCACGCCATTGACGCGTTAGACGCGTTGGATTTGCGTTCATTGTTTAATCTCTGATCGCGCTATGCTGCTTAAAATTCAATGTTATTCTCGAGTTCCACTTACTTCACCCATATCTGCATCCGGTTTCATGTCCTGGGTTCCGTTTCCGGTTTTTGATTATTTTCCCCCGGTCATTTCGTCCAAAATAGGTAAACAAACGGTTTTTCACACGGTATGACGGACAAACGGACAGCTTCTCTTCTATAATCTATGGTCTGGGTGACGATCAGTCATCGCCGTCGTGTGTCACAACGTAATTTTGACGATCAAAACAATCTGGGAGGACGTCACATCCGTTTTCATGGTTTTCCCTGTCTAATCGCCCAAGAAGGGTAACAGTGACACCAGGAGCTGATCAAGCTATCATGTGCTGCTCTCTGGTGGCGGATTTGTGCGGCGTCTTTAAAAAACAGTCTGTTCAATTATTTTCATGAAAATTTTCAAAATATAAAAAAAACACAAAAATTGCTGGCAATGGGGGAGTACTTTATGAAAATACTCTGGCAGTCAAAGAGTTAATGAACTGGAACCGTGTCCACATAAAAACATAATTTCAACAATTTCTGTTCACTTTTTTGAAAAAAAACTTCCTCCTAGTATAACCATAATACCTGATGATTATGTTTTAGGGGGGGGGGGGATTAACTGAAAATCACGGCACCCCGTCTTTAAAGCAGAACTACAAGCTCACACGCATTGTGAGCTTGTAGATCGGCTATTTTCAAATGGCCAAAATGTATATACGACAGATCGAATGGCCAAAACACAAATGGCCAAAACACAAATGGCCAAAACACACACGACAGATCGACCAGCAGAGAGCAGCAGATCGACCTCTCGATCACTCGCTCACTCGCTCGACCCCCCCCCCAAACAGGCTCAAACAGTCCAAACGTCATATCCGGATATGGCGTTTTCGCTGCTCGCCGATCGGGCTTCAGATCGTCGGTATACACGACGACGATAACAGTTCGTCATCCAGACTAAAGAAAGTAGAACTGGATCTCTCCATTCGTTTTTTATACCGTGTGAAAAATCGTGTTTTTCCCTATTCTGGCCTAAAATGACACTTTCAAGCTTCTAGAGAACCGGAAACGGAATCTGCGTCATGAATCCGGATCCGGGTGAGTGTGAAGTGAACAGAAAGAGAATCTGATGGTGAAAAATACACAGAACAGCGCGATCACAAATTAAACAATGAAAAAGCTATCAGCGAGTCTAACGCGTCGATGGCGTGGGTGGATTAAAGGGATACTTCACTTTCACATAAAATAAACATTTAAAAAATATATTAAAAATAAATGAAAAAAGTAATGGAAAAATCACGGCCCCCTCACGCATTAGAGTGTCCTACTAATGTGTGAGGGGGCCTTTATTTTGCCATAACTTCTTTCATTTTTTTTTAATATTTTTTTTTAATGTTTATTTTATGTGAAAGTGAAGTATCCCTTTAAGTAGCATTTGACTCGAAAACGCGTCAATGGCGTTAAAAGAGTTGATGTACTGTATGTATGTTTTGTAATAATAATCAAAACCTACAAAGTAACTAGTAAACTAAAGTTTTCAAATAATTGTAGTGGAGTAAAAGTACAATATTTGCCTCTGAGATGTAGTGGAGTAGAAGTAAAAGTACAGAAAATTGGAAGTACTCCAGTACAGTTAAAGTACCTAAAAATGTTACTTAAATACAGTACTTGAGTAAATGTACTTAGTTACTTTACACCATGGTGTGTGTGTGTGTGTGTGTGTGTGCGTGTGCGTGTGCGTGTGCGTGCGTGCGTGCGTGCGTGCGTGCGTGCGTGCGTGCGTGCGTGTGTATGTGCGCGTGTGTGT